>NW_022097169.1:0-46470 GCF_006542625.1 Nomascus leucogenys | reverse complement strand
CCATTCCATTCTATGAGAATACATTACAGTCCACTCCACACCATTGCATTCCATTCTTGCGTACTCCATTGCAATGCACTCCACTTCACTCCTCTCAACAGCACTGCACTCCAGTCCACTCCATTACACTACATTCCATTCCATTCCGTTCCACTCCAGTCCAACCCACTCCACTCCTCTCCAATCCAGCCCATTCCATTCTACTCCATTCCACTCCACTGCAGTCCACTCCAGCTCACTGCAGTCCACTCCATTTCAATGCATTCCATTCCACCACATTCCATTCCACTGCATTCAACTCCACTCCACTCCACTCCATTATATTCCATGCAATCCCATTCGACTCCACTCTACTCCACTCCACTGCAAACCAATCCACTCTACTCTACTGTATTCCATTCCATTCCATTCCATTCCATTCCATTCCATTCCATTCCATTCCATTCCATACCATTCCATTCCTTTCTATTCTTCTCCATTCATATTCCATTCCTTTCTTTCGAAAGCATCTCACTCTATCAGGCAGGCTGAAGTGCAGTGGCACAATTTCTGCGCACAATTCATTTCACCATTCCATTCAATTCCATTCCATTATAATCCATTCCATTCCATTTCATTCTATTTCACTCTACTCCACTCCACTCCTCTTCACTGCACTCCATTCCATTCCAATGCATTCCACTCCATCCACTCCCTCCACTCCATTCCAGTCCATTCCATTCTAACACATTGCATTCCACTGTATTCCACTCAAATCCACTCGACTCCACACACTCCCCTCCATTCCATTCCATTCCATCCATTCCATTCCATTCCAATGCTTTCCATTCCATTGCATTCCATTGCTTTCCATTCCATTCCATTCCTCTCCACTCCACTGCAATCCACTCCACTCAATTCCATTTGATCTCCTCTTCATTCCACCCTACTCCACTACACTACATTCCACTCCTCTCCTCTCTGTTCCACTCTATTCCAGCCCATTCTATTCCACAGCATTCACTTCTACCTTCCTTTCGTCATGCCTCACTCTGTCACCCAGGCTATAGTGCAGTGGCAGAATCACTGCTCACATTTCATTTCACCATTTCTTTCCATTTCCATCATTGCATTCCTACCCACTCCTCTCCACTCCATTATACTCCCACTCCACTCCACTCCATTCCATTCACTGCATTCCACTCCATTCCATTCAATTGCATTCCATTCATTCGTTTGTTTTGACAATATTTCACTGTTACTGAGGCTGGAGGGCTGTGACACAATCTCAGCTCACATTTCTTTCAACCATTCAATTCAATGCATTGCATTTCATTCCATTCCCTTGCATTTCATTCTGTTCCATGCCATTCCATTCACTCCAATCCACTCTACCTACTGTACTCCACTCCACTCCACTCCATTCCATTCCATCCCTTTCCACTCCACTCCACTCCACTGCACTCCACTCCATTCCATTCCAATCTCTTCCAATGCCATTCCACTCCAGTCCACTCCATTCCAAACCACTACTCTCTATTCCATTCCATTCCATTCCATTCCATTCCATTCCATTCATTCCATTCCCATTTCACTCCACTCCACTCCACTACATTCCATCCAATTCCATTCCTCTCCACTACAATACACTCGATTACTTTCCTTTCTTTCTCAGGATCTCATTCTCTCAGGCCAGGCTGGAGTGCAGTGGCACAATCTCAGCTCACATTTCATTTCACCGTTCCATTCCATTCCATTCATTCCACTCCACTCCACTCCACTAAACTGTAATCCATTCCATTCCACTCCACTCCACTCCACTCCAGTCCATTCCATTCCATCCCATTCCATTTTCCTCCATTCCATCCCATTCCATTTCACTCCTTTCCACTCCATTCCACTACAGTCGACTCCACTCAACTACACTCCATTCCATTCCATCTCTTCCTATTCCACTCTATTGGACTCCACTCCACTCCCCTCCAATCCATTCTATTCCATTTCATCGCTTTCCCATTCTACTCCTTTCCTCTCAACTCCACTGAACTGCACTCCACTCCATTCCATTACATTCCATCCCATTCCATTCCATTACATTCCACTTCACTCCACTTCATTACACTCCACTCCTCTCCATATGATTCCATTCCATTCCACTCCACTCTACTCAGCACCACTCCTCTCCATTACTTTCCTCTCCATTCCACTCTACTCCACTATGCTCCACACAAATCCATACCATTCCATTCCATTCCGCTCCACTCCTCTCCACTCCACTCCATTCCATTCCACTCCATTCCATACCAATGCACTGTGCTCCACTCCACTCCATGGCATTTCATTCCATCCCATTCCTTTCCACTCCACTCCACTGCACTCCACTTCATTACTGTGCAATCCATCCCATTCCATTCCACTCCTTTCCACTCAATTCCATCCCTTTCCTTTCATGCCATCCCACTCCACTCCACTCTATTCCATTCCATTCGTTTCTATTTGATTCCGTTCCATTCCACTCCTTTCCATTTCCTTCTTTTCTTTTGACAGGATCTCACTCTGTCACCCAGGCTGGAATGCAGTTGTACAATCTCAGCCCACATTTCATTTCACCCTTCCATTCCATTCCATTCTATTCCATTCACCATTCATTCCATTCACATTCCATTCCATTCCATTCCATTCATTCCATTCCATTCCATTCCATTCCATCCCATTCCATTCCACTCTGCTCCACTCAACTCCAATCCACTGCATTCCATTCAATTCCATTCCAAACCAAGCGATGCCACTGCACTCCACTCACTGGACTGCGCTCCATTCCTCTACATTCCATTCCATTCCATTCCCGTCGATTCCACTCCAGTCCACTGCACTCCATTCCCCCCCTTCCATTCCATCCCATTCTACTCCACTCCATTCCACTACTCTGCACTCCACTGCACTCGACTCCTCTCCACTCCACTCCATTCCATTCCATCCTATTCTATTACACTCCATTCCACTCCACTGCAGTCTAATCCACTCTACTCCATTCCTTACCATCCAATTCCATTCTAATGCCCTCCACTCCACTCCACTCATCTCAATTCCACTGCACTCCTCTCCATTATATTTCTTTACATTCCGTTCCACTCCCTTCAACTCCACTCTACTCCACACCAATCCATTCAATTCCATCACATTCCATCTGCATTCCACTCCACTCCACTTCAAACCTCTCCACTCCTCTCCACTACATTTCATTCCATTCGATCCCTTTCCACTCCATTCCATTCCATTCCTTTCACTCAACAGGGTCTCACTCTGTCACCCAGCATATAGTGTAGTGCCTTAATCTCAGCTGATGTGTCATTTCAAAATTCCATTCCATTCCATCCCATTCTATTCCAATCCACTTCACTTCTCCACACTCCATTCCACTCCACTCCACTCACTACACTACACTCTACTCCACTCAACTCCACTCCATTCCATTCCACACCATTGCACTCCACTCCAATCCATTCCGTTACAGTCCTTTCTTTTGGCAGGATCTCACTCTCTCAGCCAGGCTGGAGTGCAGTGGCACAGTCTCAGGTCACATTTCATTTCACGATTCCATAACATTCCGTCCCATTGCATTCCACTCCATTCCACTCCACTCCACTCTGCTCCACCTCATTCCATTTCTTTCTCTTCCATTCCATTCCATTCCATTCCGTTCGTGTGTTTTGAGAGGATCTCACTCTGTCACCCAGGCTGGAGTGCAGTGGAACATTCTCAGCTCACATTTCATTTCACCATTCCTTCCATTGCGTTCCATTTCATTCTATTCCATAGCATTCCATTCCATTTCATTCCCTTCAAATCTATTACATTCCAGTCCACTCCACTCCACTCCACTATGCTACACTCCATTCAATCCCATTCTATTCCATTCCATTCCACTCTACTCCTCTCCACTCCACTCCACTCCATTCCATTCCATCCCATTCCATCCCACTGCAGTCCACTCCACTCCACTCCCTTGCATTCCATTACACTCCAATATCTTCCATTCCTTTCTTTCAGCATGATATCATTCTGTCATCCATGTTGGAGTGCACTGGAACCATCTCAGCTCACATTGCATTTCACCGTTCTATTCCATTCCATTCCATTAAATTATATTCCACTCCACTCCACTCCACTACTCTCCACTCCACTCCACTCCTCTCCACTCCACTCCACCCTACCCCCCATTGCACTCCACTCCACTCCAGTCCATTCCATTTCATCCCATTTCATTCCACCCCTTTCCACTGCTTTCCACTCCAATCGACTCCACTGCACTACACTCCATTCCATTCCATCCCATACCATTCCACTCTATTTCACTCCACTTCACTCCACTCCCCTCCAATCCATTCTATTCCATTTCAACCTTTCAATTCTTCTCGATTACACTCCACTCTACTGCACTTCACTCCACCCCATTCCATTCCATTCCATTCCACTCCATTCCCTCCACCCTACTACACTGAACTCCATACCATTCCGTTCCATTCCACTTCACTCTACTCAACTCCACTCATCTCCATTCCTTTCCACTCCATTCCACTCTACACCACTCCATTCCATACCATTCCACTCCATTCCATTCGAATCCCCTCCACTCCACTCCATTCCACTCCACTCCATTCCATTGCACTCCTTTCCTCTCCACTCCACTCCACTCCCTCCCTTTCCATACCATTCTTTTCCACTCCACTCCACTGCACTCCACTTCATTATATTCCTTTCCATCCCATTCCTTTCCACTCCTCTCCGCTACACTCCACTCCTCTCCACCCATTCATCCCTTTCCATTCCATGCCATTGTACTCCACTCCACTCCATTCCATTCCATCCCATTTCTTTCCATTCCATTCCATTCCATTCCATTCCATTCCATTCCATTCCATTCCATTCCTTTCTTCTGACTGTATCTCACTCTGCCACCCAGGCTGGAGAGCAGTTGCGAAATCTCAGTCCACATTTAGTCCCACTATTCTATTCCATTCCATTCCATTCCATTCCATTCCGTTCCGTTCTGTTCCGTTCCGTTCCATCCCATTCCATTCCGTTCCATTCTGCTTCAATTGACTCCACTCGACTCCACTCCACTCCACTCCACTCCATTCCATTACACTCCATTCCACTACATTCCACCCAACTCCACTCCTTTCCAATCCATCCCATTTCATTCCACTCCGTTCCACTTTTTTCCAGTGCACTCCACTCCCTTCCACTCCATTCCATTCCAGCCCACTCCATTTCACTCCACTCTAATCATCGCCAATCCACTCCATTCCATTCCATTCCACTCAAAGCCAACCCACTCCATTCCATTCCATTCCACTCAATGCCAACCCACTCCACTCAACTCAAGCCCATTCTCTCCCATTGCATTTCATTCATTCCACTCCACTCGACTCCACTGCACTCAAGTCCACGCCACTCCATTCCATTCCATCCCATCCCATTTATCTCCATTTCACGCCACTCCACCCCACTCTTCTCCAATCCACTCCATTCAATTCCATTCCATTCCAATCCACTCCACTTCAATCCACTCCACTCTACTCTACTCGTTTCCATTCCACTGCATTCCACTCCACTCCACTACATTCCATTCCATTCCATTTGGTTGCATTCCACTGCATTGCACTCCTTTCCACTCCACTCCACTTCAGTCCTCGCCACTCCATTCCATTCAATTCTCTTCTGTCCATTCCATTCCATTCCTTTCTTTTGTTAGGATCTGTATCTGTTACCCAGGCTGAAGGGCAGTGGCACAATCTCAGCTCACATTTCATTTCTGCATTCCATTCTATACCATTCCATTCCATTCCATTCAATTCCATTTCATTCCATTCCATTCCAATCCAATCCACTCCATTCCACTCCAGTCCATTCAATTCCACTCCAGTCCACTCCAGTCCACTCCATTCCTTTCCATTCCATTCCATTCCATTCCATTACATTCCATACCTCTCCATATCAATCCATTCATTTGTTTCTACAGGATCTCACTCTGTCACCCAGGCTATAATGCTGTAGTAGAATCTCAGCTCACATTTCATTTCACCACTCCATTCCATTCCATTCCATATTTTCTACTCCACTCCACTCCTCGCCACTGCATTACACTCAACTCCACTCAATTCTACTGCACTTCACTCCACTCCCATCCATTCAATTCCACTCCATTCCGTTCTTCTCAACTCGTCTCAACTCCACTCCCCTACATTCGATTCCATCGCATTCCCTTCCACTCCATTCCACTCGACTCCACTCCACTCCAGTCCTCTCTACTCCACTCCACTTCATTCCATTCCATCCAATTCCATTCCATTCCATTCCATTCCTTTCTTTCGACAGGAACTCCCTCTGTCACCCAGGCTGGAGTTCAGTGGCACAATCACAGCTCACATTTCATTTCACCATTCCATTCCATTGCATTGCATTCCATTCTTTTCCATTGCATTCCATTCCATTCCATTCCCTTCAATTCCGTTCCATTCCATTCCACTCCAATACACTCCAGTCCACTACCCTACAGTCCTTTCCATTCCTTTCCATTCTATTCCATTCCATTCCATTTCACTCAAATCCACACTACTTAGCTCCAATCCACTCCACTTCATTCCATTCCTCTCATTACAGTCGACACAACTCCACTCCATTCCTTTCCTATCAATTCCAATCCACTCCACTCCACTCCATTCCTTTCTACTCCACTGCACTATACTGCATTATTCTCCACTCCGTTCCATTTCATTCCATTCAATTCCATTGCATTCAATTCTATTCCTTTCCCTTCCTTTCCATTCCACTCCATGCCACTCCACTACAGTCTTGTCCATTCGATTCCTTCCCATTCCACTCCACTCCACTCCACTACATTGCAATCCATTCAATTCTATTCCATTCCACTCCACTCCACGCCATTCCTTTCTTCTCCATTCCACTACAAGGCACTCCACTCCACTCCATTCCATTGCATTCCACTACCATCCATTCAATACGATTCCACTCCACTCCAGTCCAATCTAATCCACTGCATTCCATTCCATTACATTCTGTTCCGTTCCATTCTACTACAATCTACTCTACTCCACTCCACCCTTCTCCACCCCACTCCATTCCATTCCTTCACATTCCACTGCAATCTACTCTCCTCCATTCCGTTCCATTCCATTCCATTCCACCGTAGTCCACTCCATTCCATTCGTTTATACTCCATTCCACTACACTGCACTCCACTAAACTCCATTTCATTCCATTCCATTCTATTCCGTGCTATTGCTTTCCATTCCATTCCATTCCCTTCCATTCCTTTCCATTCCACTACACTCCACTCCAATCCACTGCATTCCATTCCATTCCTTTCCATTCCATTCCTTTCCATTCCAATCCATCCCATTCCACTCCACTCCCCTCCTCTCCATTCCATTCCACTTTATTCCACTCAACTGCACTCAATTCCACTTAACTCCATTCCTTTCTACTCCACTCCCCTCCTCTCCATTCCATTCCACTTTATTCCACTCAACTGCACTCCACTCCACTTAACTCCATTCCTTTCTACTCCATTCGAATACACTGCACTCCACTCCACTGCATTCCATTCCATTCCGTTCTGTTGCATTCCACTCCATTCCTTTCCTTTCCATTCCTTCCCACTCCACTACGTTCCACTCCAATCCACTGCATTCCTATCCATTCCATTCCATTCCACTCGAATCCACTCCAGTCCACACCACTCCACTCTACCACATTCCGTTCTTTCCCATTCCACTCCACTCCCCTGCATTTTTTCTATTCCATTCCATTCCGTTCCACTCCACTCCACTCCATTCCACACCCTTCCTTTCTTCTCAATTCCACTACAATGCACTCCACTCAACTCCATTCCATTCGTTTCCATCCCACTCCACTCCACCACATTCCATTCCACTCCATTGAATTCTATACCACAACCTTCCACTCCACTCCACTCCAATGCATCCCACTGAATTCAATTCAATACCACTCTCTTCCATTCCTCTCCACTTCTGTCCACTCGACACTTTTCTACTTCATTCCACTACACTGTACTCCACTCCATTCCATTCCATTCCATTCCATTCCATTCCATTCCATTCCATTCCATTCCATTCCATTCTATTTCTTTCCATTGCATTCCATTCCCTGCCATTCCAGTCCATTCCATTCCATCCTATTCCTTTCCATTGCATTCCATTCCCTTCAATTCCATTCCATTCCGATCGACTCCACTCCAGTCCAAGCCACAACATTCATTCCATTCCATTCAATTCCATTCCTCTTGATTCCACTTTAACCCACTGCACTCCACTCCACTCCATTCCTCCCACCCCATTCCATTCCGCCCCACTCCATTACCTTCCCTTCCATTCCATTCCATTCCAGTCAATTCCCCTCCACAGCACTCCACTCCACTCCAATCGTTTGTACTCCATTCCACTACAGTGCACTGCATTCCACTCCATTCCATTCCATTCCCTTCCATTCCATTCCGTTCCATTGTCTTCCATTCAATTCCAATCCTTTCCCTTCCATTACATTCTATTCCACTCCACTCCACTCAAATCTCCTGCATTCCATTCTTTCCATTCCATTCCGTTCCGTTCCATTCCATTCAATTCCATTCCACTCCCTTCCTTTCTATTACATTACACTGCACTCCACTCCACTGCAAAGTACTGCATCCCATTCCATTCCATTCCATTCCAATTCATTCCATTCCATTCCACTCGAATCCACTCTATTCCCTCCACTGCACTCCAATCAACTTCATTCCACTCCATTCCATCCCTTTCCATGCCACTCCAATTCTTTCCATTCCATTCCATTCCATTCCATTCCATTCCATTCCATTCCACACCAACACACTCCACTCCACTCCTTTCCATTCCATTCCATTGCACTCGAATCCACTCTACTCCACTCCACTCCTGTCTAGTCCACTGCATTCCGTTCATTCCCATTACACTCCACTCCACTTCACTCCATTCCGTTCCTTTCCATGCCACTCCACTGCACACCACTCCATTCCTTTCTACTCCATTCCACTACCCTGCACTCGTCTTCACTGCATTCCATTCCATTCCATTCCATTCCATTCCATTCCATTCCATTCCATTCCACTACATTCAACTCCATTCCTTTCTACTCCATTCCACTCCACTGCACTCCTCTTCACTCCATTCCATTCCATTCCATTCCATTCCGTTGAATTGCATTCAATTCCATTCCATTCCCTTCCATGACATTACATTCGACTCCACTCCACTCCAGTCCACAGAATTCCATTCCATTCCATTCCATTCCATTCCATTCCATTCCATTCCATTCCATTCCATTCCTTTCCATTCCATTCCATTCCACTCGAATCCACTCTGCTTCACTATACTCCACTCCACTACACTCCTTTCCATTCATTCCCATTCCCCTCCTCTCCACTCCATTCGAATGCATTCCTTTCCATTGCATTGGATTTAATTCCATTCCCTTCCATTCCATTCCATTCCATACCACTCCACTCCACTCCAATCCATTCCATTCCATTCCATTCCATTCCATTCCATTCCATTCCATTCCATTCCATTCCTCTCAAATCCACTCTACTGCACTCCACTCCAATCCATGCCACTGCATTCCATTCCTGCAAATTCCACTCCATTCATCTCCACTCCATTCATTTCCATTGATTGCATTCCAATCCATTCCACTCCACTCCACTCCACTCCAATTCATTTCTTTCTTCTCCATTCCACTATACTGTATTCCACTCAACTGCATTCCATTTCATTCCATTCCCTTCTTTCAATTCACTTCCACTCCACTCCAAATAAATCTGATCCACTGCATTCCACTCTTTCCATTCCATTCCATTCTATTCAATTCCATTCAACTCCGTTCTAATCCACTCTACTCCACTCCACTCCACTCCACTCCATTCCATTTCTTCCCATTCCACTCCACTCCAATGCAGTCCATTCCTTTCCATTCCATTCCATTCCACTTCACTCCACTTCAATCAACTCCACTCTATTTCTTTCTACTGCATTTCAAATATAGTGCATTCCTCTCCACTCCATTGAATTGCATTGCATTCACATCCATTCCGTTCCAATCCATTCCACTCCATGGCACTCCACTCCACTCCCTTCCATTCCTTCCAATTACACTCCACTCCATTCCTTTTGATTCCATTTCAATCCATTCCATTCCACTCACTACACTCTACTCCATTACTTTCTACTCCATTCCACTACACTGCACTGCACTCCACTCCATTAAATTCCTTTCCATTCCATTCAGGTCCATTGCATTCCATTCCATTCCAATCCCTTCCATTCCATTCCATTCTACTCCACTCCACTCCATTCCGATGCATGGCTTTCTGTCCATTCCATTCCGTTCCATTCCATTCCACTCAAATCCACTTTACTCCACTCCACTCCACTCCAGTGCACTCCATTCCTTCCCATTGCACTCCACTCCATTCCACTCTATTCCATTCCTTTCCATTCCATTCCATTCCACTCCAACCCACTGCAGTCCACTCCACTCCATTCCTTTCTACTCCATTCCACTACACTGCACTGCATTCCACTCCATTCCATTACAATCCATTCCATTCCTTTCCATTGCACTCCATTCCATTCCATTCCCTTCAAATCCATTGCATTCCATTCCACTCCACTCCATTGCAACCCACTGCATTCCCTTCCATTCTACTCCTTTCTATTCTGCTCCATTCAATTCCATTCCATTCCACTGGAATAAATTCTAATCCACTCCATTCCACTCCAATCAAGTCCTCTCCATTCCATTCCTTTCCATTCCACTCCACTCCACTCCATTCCATTTCATTCCATTCCACTCCACTCCACTCCATTCCTTTCACCTCCATTCCATGTCACTGCACTTCACTCAACGCAATTCCATTCTTTTCCATTCCATTGCGTTTCATTGTATTCCATTGCATTCCATTCCATTACACTCCACTCGACTCCAATCAAATCCATAGAATTCATTCCATTCAATTCCATTCTATTCCACTCACATCCACTCTACTCCATTCCACTCATTTCCATTCATTCCCATGCAACTCCTCTTCACTCCATTAAAGTCTATTCCATTCATTTCCCTTCCACACCATTCCACTCCATTCCATGCCTTTCCATTCCACTCCTCTCCACTCCATTCCTTTCTACTCCATTCCAATACACTGCACTCCACTCCATTCCTTTCCATTCATTCCATTCCATTCCATTCCATTCCATTCCATTCCTTTCCATTCCAGTCCATTCCTTTCCATTGCGTTCCATTCTATTCCATTGCCTTCCGTTCCATTACATTCTACTACACTCCACTCCATTCCTATCCAATGAATTCCATTCCGTTCTGTTTTTTCCGTTGCATACCATTGCACTGGAATCAACTCTATGCCACACCACTCCACTCCACTCCATTCCATTCCTTCCTCTTCCACTCCACTCCAATCCCATCCCTTCCATTCCATTCCATTCCATTCCATTCCATTCCATTCCATTCCATTATACTCCACTCCACTATACCCCATTCTTTTCTACTCCTTTTCCACTACACTGCATTCCTCTACACTCCATTCCATTCCATTTCATTCCATTCCCTTCCACTCCACTGCAGTCTGATCCATGACATTCCATCCTACTCCACTCCCTTCCTTTCTCCTCCATTCCAGTAGAATACACTGCACTCCATTCCACTCTATTCCAATCCATTCTGGTCCACTGAATTCCATTCCATTCCTTTCCCTACCTTTCCATTCCACTCCACTCCACTGCACTCCAATCCACAGCATTCATTCCATTCCATTCTAATCCATTCCATTACACTCAAATCCAGTGTAATCCACTCCACTCCACTCCAATCCATTCCATTCATTCCCTATCCTCTCCACTCCACTCAACTCCGTTCAAATCCTTTCAATTCCACTGCACTCCACTGCACTCCAATCCACAACATTCATTCCATTCCATTCCAATCCACAACATTCATTCCATTCCATTCTAATCCATTCCATTACACTCAAATCCAGTGTAATCCACTCCACTCCACTCCAATCCATTCCATTCCTTCCCTATCCTCTCCACTCCACTCACCTCCGTTCAAATCCTTTCCATTCCATTCCATTCCATCCCACTCCATTCCACTCTACTCCAATCCACTCCACTCCATTCCTTTCTACTCCATTCCACAGCACTGCATTGTATTTCACTCCATTCCATTCCATTGTGTTCCATTGTATTCCCTTCCACTCCATTCCATTCCATTCCATTCCATTCCATTCCATTCCATTCCATTCCATTCCATTTCACTCCACTACACTCAAATCCACCTCAATCCATTCCATTCCATTCCACACAACTCCACTCGACTCCACTCTCCATTCCCTTCTACACCATTTCCACTACACTGCATTCCCCTCCACTCTGTTCCATTCCATTCCATTAAATTCCACTCAATTCCATTCCATTCCTCTCCATTCGACTCTACTCCATCCCTTCCACTCCATTCCTTTCTATTCCATTGCAATTCAATGCACTGCATTCCACTGTTCCATTCTATTCCATTCCCTTCCGTTCTATTCCATTCGATTCCATTCCGTTCCAATCCACTCCAATCCACGTCATTCCATTCCATTCCATTCTATTCCATTCCATTCCATTCCATGCCATTCCACTCCATTCCATTCCATTCCATTGCACTCGAATCTATTCTACTCCACTTCACTCCTCTCCAATCAAATCCAATCCATTCCTTTCGTTGCCATTCCACTCCACTCCAGTCCACTCAATTCCATTCCATTCCATTCCACTCCTCTCCACTCCACTCCATTCTTTCTACTGCTTTACACTACACTGCACTCCACTCCACACCATTCCATTACATTCCATTCTATTCCTCTCCTTTCCATTCCTCTCAAATCCACTCCACTCCACTCCACTCAACTACATTCCTGTCCTTCCCATTCCATTCCATTCTACTCCATTCCATTGCATTCCATTCCAAACCACTCCACTCCACTCCATTCCTTTCTACATTCCACTACACTGCACTACACTCAATTCCATTCCATTCCATTCTGTTCCACTCCACTTGATTTCATTCCATTCCATTCCATTTCCATCCATTCCATTCCATTCCACTCCACTCCACTGTAATCTACTGCATCCCATTCCATTCCATTCCGTTTCATTCCATTCTTTTCTACTTTAATCCACTCTACTCCACTCCACTCCCCTCCACTCTATTCCATTCCTTCCCAATCGACTCCATTCCACTGCATTCCTTTCCTTCCCATTCCACTCCACTCCCCTCCACTCCATTCCATTCCAATTCACTCCATTCCACTCCACTCCTCTCTACTTAATCAGTTTCTACACGATTCCACTACACTGCACTCCTCACGACTCCATTCCATTCCATTGCATTCCATTACATTCCATTCCGTTCCATTCCATTGCTTTCCATTCCCTTCCATTCCATTTCATTGCACTTAGGAATACCCCAATCCCATCCACAGCTTTCATTCCTTTCCGTTCCATCCCACTAGAATGCATTCTACTCCACTCTACTTCACTCCATTCCATTAATTCCCATTACACTCCACTCCACTCCACGCCATTCCATTCTATTCCATTCCTTTCCATTCTATTCCATTCCATTCCATTCCATTCATATCCGCTCTACTCCACTCCACTCCACTCCGCTCCATTCCATTCCTTCCCATTCCACTGCATTCTACTCCATTCCATTCCATTCCAGCCCATTCCACTGCACTCCATTCCTTTCTACTCCATTCCATTAGAGTGCACTCCGCTACACTCTATTCCTTTCCATTCATTCCATTCTGTTCCATTGCATTCCATTTCATTCCATTCCCTTCTATTCCTTTCCTTTCCACTTGACTCCTGTGACTGCAATCCACTGCAGTGCATTCCATTCCGTTCCATTCCACTCGAATCCACTCTACTCCACTCCATTCCACTCCATTAAATTCCTTTCCATTCCACTCCACTCCAATCCATTCTTTTCCATTCCATTCCATTCCACTCCACTCCACTCCACTCCTCTCCACTACATTGCTTCCTACTCCATTTTACTACCCTGCATTCCTCTTCACTCCATTGTGTTCCATTCCATTCCATTTCTTTCCATTCCACTGCAGTCCATTCCATTCCAATCCCTTCAATTCCATTCCATTCCACAACATTGCACCCCACTCTAGTTCACTGAATTTCTTTCTATTCCATTCCACTCCATTCCATTCCGTACAATTCCATTCCGTTCCAATGCATTCCATTCCATTCCTTTCCATTCCATTCCATTCCATTCCACTCCACTCCACTCCACTGTAATCTACTGCATCCCCTTCCTTTCCATTCCATTTCATTCCATTCTTTTCTGCTTGAATCCACTCTACTCCACTCCACTCCCCTCCTCTCCATTCCATTGCTTCCCAATCGACTCCAGTGCACTGCATTCCATTCCTTCCCATTCCACTCCACTCCTCTCCACTCCATTCCATTCCAATCCATTCCATTCCACTCCAGTCCACTCTACTTAGTCCCTTTCTACATGATTCCACTACACTGCACTCCTCACCACTCTATTCCATTCCAATCCATTCCATTCCATTGCATTGCATTCCACTCTAATCCACTCTACTCCACTCCATTCCACTCCATAAAATTCCTTCCCCTTCCACTCCACTCCACTCCAATCCATTCTTGTCCGTTCTATTCCATTAAACTCCACTCCTCTCCACTACATTCCTTTCTACTCCATTTTACTACCCTGCATTCCTCTCCACTCCATTGTATTCCATTCCATTCCTTTCCGTTCCACTGCAGTCCATTCCATTCCAATCCCTTGAATTCCGTTCTATTCCACAACACTGCACTCCACTCTAGTTCACTGAATTTCTTTCTATTCCATTCCATTCGATTTCATTCCGTAAAATTCCATTCCATTGCGTTTCATTCCATTCCATTCCATTTCATTCTATTCCATTCCCTTCCATTCCATTCCTTTCAATCAAAATTTTCTCACTCTGTCACCTTGGCTATATTGTGGGGGCAGAATCTCAGCTCACATTTCGTTTACCATTCCATTCCGTTCCCTTGCATTCCATTCCATTTAATTCCACTCCACTCCACTCCTCTCTATTCCACTCCATTCCACTCCACACCACTTCATTGCGCTACACTCCATTCCATTCCACTCCATACCACTCCACTCCACTCCACTGCACACCACTCCATTCCACTCCATTCCATTCCATTCCCCTCCACTCCACTCCAGTGCACTCCACTCCATTCCTTTATACTCTATTCCACTACACTGCACTCCACTCTATTCCATTCCATTCCCTTCCTTTCAATTCCATTCCACTCCACTCCACTCCCGTCAAAACAACTGCATTCCATTCCATTTCATTCTATTCAATTCCACTCAAATCCACTTTTCTCCCATCCATTGCATTCCATTCCATTCCCTTCCATTCCTTTCCATTGCATTTCATTCCATTCATTCCCTTCGATTCCATTCCATTCCACACCAGTCCAATCCATTGCCTTAAATTCCATTCCATTCCATTCCTCTCAAATCAACTCTACTCCACTGCACTCCACTCTGCTAGATTCCATTGCTTCCCATTCCACCACATTCTATTCCATTCCATTCTATTCCGTTCCATTGCATTGCTTTCCATTCCATTCCCTTCCATGACATTCAGTTCCACTCCAGTCTCCTCCACTCCAATCTGCTGCTTTCCATTCCATTCCATTCCACAGCACTCGAGCCCATGCTATTCCAATCCACTCCACTACAATCCACTCCACTCTATTCTATTCCACTGCATTCCACACCACTTCATTATGCTACATTCCTTCCTATTCCATTCCAATACACTGCATTCCATTCCACTCCATTCCATTCATTTCTATTCAATAGCTTTCCATTGCATTGCATTCCATTCCATTCCCTTCTATTCCTGTCCATTCCACTGGACTCCACTCCACTCCAATCCTCTTCATTCCATTCCCTCCCATTCCATTCCTTTCCACTCGAATCCACTCTACTCCACTCCACTTCATTCCATTCCATTCCTTCCCATTCGACTCCACTCCAGTACAATCCATTCCATTCCATTCCACTCCAGTCCACTCCACTCCATTCCTTTCTACTCCGTTCCACTATGCTGCATTCCTCTCCACTCCATTGTATGAAATTCCATTCCATTGCATTCCATTCCATTCCAATTTCAATTCATTCCATTCCATTCCCTTGCATTCCATTCCATTCCACAACCCTCCACACCACTCTAGTCGTCCACTGAATTCCATTGTATTCCATTCCATTCCTCTCCATTCCTTTCTATTCCATTTCCTTCCTTCCTTTCGAAATGATCCCACTCTGTCACCCTCTCTATATTGCAGTGGTAGAATCACAGCTCACATTTCCTTTTACGATTCCGTTCCTCTCCCTTCCATTCCATTCTATTTAATTCCACTCCCCTCCATTCCACTCCATTGCCCTCCACGCCACTCCATTCCAGTCCACTCCATTCCATTCAACTCCATTCCACTCCACTCCACTCTACGTTACACCAATCCATTCCACTACCCTACGTTCCACTCCATTCCTCTCCACTTTACTCCCCTGCACTCTGCACCATTCCTTTCTACTCCATTTCACTACACTGCACTCCACTCCATTCCATTCCGTTCTATTACAAACTGTTCCATTCCATTCCATTCCCTTCCAGATAATTCATTCCACTCCGCTCCAAACCACTGCATTCCTTTCAATTCCATTCCACTCAAATCCACTTTACTGCACTCCGCTCCATTCCATTCAATTCAATCCCCTTCCGTTCTCTTCTATTCTGTTCCATTGCTTTCCATTCCATTCCTTTCCCTTCAAATTCATTCCATTCCTCTCCACTGCATTCCAAACCACTTCATTCCATTCCATTCCATTCCATTCCACTCCATTCCATTCCATTCCATTCCATTCCATTCCTTTCCATTCCATTGCATTCCATTCCACTCAACTCCAATCCACTGCATTCCATTCTGTTCCATTCCTTTCCTTTCCACTCCAATCCATTCCATTCCATTCGAATCAAATCCACCCTACTCCACTCCACTGCTCTCCTGTTCTCTCCACTGCATTCCATTCCTTCCCATTTCACTCCACTCCACTCCACTCCATTCCATTCCATTCCTTTCCATTCCATTCCATTTCATTCAATACCAACCCACTCCCCTCTACTCCATTCCTTTCTGTTCCGTGTCACTACACTGCACTCCATTCCACTCCATTCCTTTCCATTCTGTTCCATTGCATTGTATCCCATTCCATTCTTTTAAATCCCATTGCATTCCACTCCACTCCACTCCGCTCCAATCCACTCATTTTCATTCCGTTCTGTTCCACTCAAATTCACTGTAATCCACTCCACTCCTGTCCACTCCACTGCTTTCCATTCCATCCCATTACACTCCAATGTACTTCACTCCATTCCATTCCATATCTTTGCATTCCATTCCACTGCACTCCACTCCATTCTTTTCTACTACATTCTACTACATTGCACTCCTCTCCACTCCATTCCATTCCATTCTGTTCCATACCATTCCATTCCATGCCTGTGGATTGCATTCAATTCCATTACATTCCCTTCCAAGACATTACATTCCACTCCACTCCACTCCACTCCACTCCACTCCACCGCATTCCATTTGATTCCATTCCATCCCATTCCATTCCATTCCATTCCATTCATTTCTTTCCATTCCATTCCATTCCATTCCACTCTAATCCACTCTACTTCACTATACTCCACTCCACTCCTTTCCATTACTTCCCATTCCACGCCTCTCCACTCCATTGCATTCCATTCCATTCCATTCCATTCCATTCTGTTGCATTGCATTGCATTGAATTCCATTTCCTTCCATTCAATTTCATCCCATACCACTTCACTCCACTGCAATCCATTCCGTTCAGTTCCATTCCATTTCATCCCATTCCATTCCTCTCTAATCCAGTTCTACTCCATGCCACTCCACTCCAATCCATGCCACTCCATTCCATTCTTTCAAATTCCACTCCTCCCTACTCCACTCCATTAAATTCCATCCATTCCAATCCAGTTGACTCCATTCCACTGCACTCTAATCCATTTATTTCTACTCCATTCCACTACACTGCACTCCACTTGACTACAATAAATTCCATTCCGTTCCATTGTATTCCATTCATTCCATTCCCTTCCTTTCCATTCAGTTCCACTCCATTCCAAACAACGCCAATCCACTGCATTAAATAAATTCCATGCCATTCTAATAAATTCCATTCAATTCAATTCAAAACCACTCTACTCTGCTCCATTCCTTCCTATTCCACTACACTGCACTCCATTCCATTTCTTACCATTCCACTTCACTCCAATACACTCCATTCTATTCCGTTCTATTCCATGCCAGTTCACTCCACTCCATTCCACTCCACTCCATTTCGTTCTACTCCATTTAAACTACACTGCATTCCTCTCCACTCCATTCAATTCCATTGCATTCCAATCTATTCTGTTCCATTGCATTCCACCCAACTCCAATGCATGGCATTCCATTCCTTTCCATTACTTTCCACTTTATTACACTCCTTGGCACTCCACTCCACCCCAATGCATTCCTTCTGATTACACTCCACTCCACTCCATTCGATTCCATTCCAATCCATTCCATTCCACCCCTCTACAGTCTATTCCATTCCTTTCTACTCCATTCCACTACAATGCATTCCACTCCACTGCATTCCATTCCATTCCATTCCATTCCATTCCATTCCCTTCCGTTCCGTTCCGTTCCCTTCCGTTCCGTTCCATTCCATTCCATTCCATTGCATTTCATTCCATTTCCTTCCCTTCCATTCCATTCCACTCCACTCCACTCTGATCTACAGCTTTCATTCCATTCCATTCCATTCCATTCCATTCCATTCCATTCCATTCCACCCAAATCAACTATTCTCCACTGCACTCCACTCCATTCCTTCCCATTCCATCCATTCCTTCCGTTTCTTTCCATTCCATTCCATTCCACTCTACTCCACCCCACTCCAGTCCATTCCACTCCATTCCTTTCTGCTCCATTCCACTACACTGCACTACATTCCACTCCATTCCATTCCAATCCATTCCATGTGTTCTATGGCAATCCATTCCATTGCATTCCCTTCAAATCCGTTCCATTCCACTACACTCCATTCCAATCTACTGCATTCCATTGCATTCCATTCCTTTCTATTCCACTCCAAACGATTCCATTCCATTCCACTCGAATCCACTCTAATCCACTACATTCCACTCGAATCATGTCCACTCCATTCTATTTCTTCTCATTCTACTCGACTCCACTCCATTCCGTGCCAGTCCATTCCACTCCACTCCACTACATTACTTTCTCCTCCATTCCACTTCACTGCACTTCACTCCACACCATGCCATTCCATTCTGTTCCATTCCATTCCATTCCATTCTGTTCTGTTCCATTCCATTCCATTCCATTCCATTCCATTCCTTTCCATTCCGTTTCACTGTATTCCATTCCTTTCCATTGCACTCCCCTGTACTCCACTCGAATCCACAGAATTCATTCCATTCCATTCCACTAGAATCCACTCTACTCCACTCCACTCAGTTCCATTCATTCCCATTCCACTCCACTCCATTCCATTCAGTTCCATTCCATTCCTTTACCTTCCACTCCATTCTACTCCATTCCATGCCTCTCCATTCGTCTCCACTCATCTCCATTCCTTTCTACTCCATTTCACTACACTGCACTCCACTCCACTCCATTCCATTCCATTGCATTCCATTCCATTCCAATCCATTCCATTCCATTCCGTTGCATTCCATTCCATTCCATTCCATTCCATTCCATTCCATTCCATTCCAATCCATTCCATTCCATTCCTTTACATTGCATTCCTTTCCATTCCATTCCTTTCAATTCCATTCCTTTCCCTTCCATTCCATTCCATTCCATTCCATTGCACTGCACTGTGCTCCACTGCAATCCACACAATTCATTGCATTCCATTCCTTTCCATTCCATTCTATTCCATTCCATTCCCCTCAATTCCACTCAACTCCACTCCACTCAATTCCATTCATTCCCATTCCACTCCACTCCATTCCATTCAATTCCATTCCATTCCTTTCCCTTCCACTCCATTCCATGCCTTTCATTCGTCTCCACTCATCTCCATTCCTTTCTACTCTATTGCACTTCACTGCACTGCACTCCATTCCATTCCATTCCTTTCCATTCCATTCCATTCCATTCCCTTCCATTCCATTCCATTCCAATCCATTCCATTCCTTTAGATTGCATTCCATTCCATTCCATTCCATTCCATTCCACTCCACTCAACTCCAATCCATTGCATTCCATTCCGTTCCATTCCTTTCCTTTCCACTCCAATGCATTCCATTCCATTCAAATCGAATCCACTCTACTCCATTCTACTGCTCTCCAATTCACTCCACTGCATTCCATTCCTACCCTTTCCACTCCACTACATTCCACTCCTTTCCATTCCATTTCTTTCCATTCCATTCCATTCCATTCCATTCCATTTCATTCCACACCATCCCTCTCTAGTCTACTCCATTCCTTTCTACTCAATGCCACTACACTGCATTCCGTTCCATTCCATTCCATTCCATTCTCTTCCATTCCATTCCATTCCATTCCATTCCATTCCATTCCTTTAAATCCCAGTGTATTTCACTCCACTCCACTCTGCTCCAATCCACTCCTTTCCATTCCATTCCAATCAACTCGAATCCACTGTAATCCACTCTACTCCTGTCCACTCCACTAAATTCCATTCCATCCAGTTACACTCCACTTTACTTCACTCCATTCCATTCCATAACTTTCCATTCCATTCCACTGCACTCCACTCCTTTCTTTTCTACTCTCTTCTACTACGTTGCACTCCTCTCCACTCCATTCCATTCTATTCAATTCCATTCCATGCCATTGGATTGCATTCAATTCATTACATTCCCTTCCAAGACATTACATTCCACTCCACTCCACTCCACTCCAATCCACCGCATTCCATTCCATTCCATTCCATTCCACTCGAGTCTAGTATACTTTACTATACTCCACTCCAATTTTTTCCATTCCTTCCCATTCCACACCTCTCCACTCCATTCCATTCCTTCTGATTACACTCCACTCCACTCAATTCGATTGCATTCCAATACATTCCATTCCACTCCACTACACTCCATTCCTTTCTACTCCATTCCACTATACTTCACTCCACTCCAGTCCATTCCATTCCATTCCATTGCATTGCATTCCATTTCCTTCCATTCTTTTCCATTGCATTCCACTCCACTCCATTCCTCTCCGATCCACAGCTTTCTTTCCATTCCATTCCGTTCCATTCCACTCCACTCAAATCAACTCTACTCCACTCCACATCTCTCTATTCCTTGCCATTCCTCTCCACTCCACTCCACTCTGCTCCAATCCACTCCTTTCCATTCCATTCCACTCCACTCTAATCCACTCTAATCCACTCCACTCCTGTCCACTCCACTCTACTCCATTCCATCCCATTACACTTCACTCTACTTCACTCCATTCCATTCCATAACTTTCCATTCCATTCCACTGCACTCCACTCCTTTCTTTTCTACTCTCTTCTACTACATTGCACTCCTCTCCACTCCATTCCATTCTATTCAATTCCATTCCATGCCATTGGATTGCATTCAATTGCATTACATTCCCTTCCAAGACATTATATTCCACTCCACTCCACTCCACTCCAATCGACAGCATTCCATTTCATTCCATTCCATTCCATTCCACTCGAATCCACTATACTTCACTATACTCCACTCCACTCCTTTCCATTCCTTCCTATTCCACGCCTCTCCACTCCATTCCATTTCTTCTGAATACACTCCTCTCTACTACATTCGATTACATTCCGGTACATTCCATTCCACTCCACTACACTCTACTCCATTCTTTTCTACTCCATTCCATTGTACTTCACTCCACTTCACTCCATTTCCTTCCATTCCATTCTGATCCGTTGCATTTCATTCCATTTCCTTCCCTTCCTTTCCATTGCATTCCACTCCACTCCTCTACGATCCACAGGTTTCTTTCCATTCCATTCCAATCCATTCCTTTCCACTCAAATCAACTCTTCTCCACTCCACTCCACCCCATTCCTTCCCATTCCACTCCACTCCACTCCACTCCATTCTATTCCTTTCCATTCCATTCCATTCCACTCAATTCCACTCCACCACACTCCCGTCCATTCCACTCCATTCCTTTCTGCTCCATTCCACTGCACTGCACTACATTCCACTCCATTCCTTTCCAATCCATTCCATGCCGTTCCATTGCAATCCATTACATTCCATTCCCTTCAATGCCATTCCATTCCATTCCACTCCACTTCATTCCAATCCACTGCATTCCATTCCATTCCATTCCTTTCTATTCCACTCTAATCCATTCCATTCCATTCAACTCGAATCCACACTAATCCACTACATTCCACTCCATTCATGTCCACTTCATTCCATTTCTTCCCATTCCACTCGACTCCACTCCATTCCATGCCATTCCATTCCACTTCTCTCCACTCCAATACATTCTCCTCCCTTCCGGTACACTGCATTTCACTCCACGCCATTCCATTCCATTCCCTTCCGTTCCGTTCCATTCCATTCCATTCCATTCCGTTCCATTCCATTCTGTTTCTCTGTATTCCATTCCATTCCATTGCACTCCACTGTACTCCACTCGGCTTCACAAAATTCATTCCATTCCATTCCATTCCATTCCACTGGAATACACTCTACTCCACTCCACTCAATTCCATTCATTTCCATTCCATTCCACTCCACTCCATTCAATTCCATTCTCGTCCTTTCCCTTCCACTGCATTCCACTCCATTCCATGTCTTTCCATTCATCTCCACTCATTTCCATTCCTTTCTATTCTATTACACTACACTGCACTCCACTCCATTCCATTGCATTCCATTCTATTCCAATCCATTCCATTCCATTCCATTCCTTTACATTGCATTCCCTTCGATTCCATTCCCTTCCATTCCATTCCATTCCACTCCACTCCAATCCACTGCATTCCATTCCAATCCATTCCTTTCCTTTCCACTGCAATTTATTCCATTCCATTCTAATCAAGTCCACTCTACTCCACTGTTCTCCAATTCACTCCACTCCATTTCATTCCTTCCGATTACACTCCACTACACTCCACTCTGTTCCATTTCATTCCTTTCCATTCCATTCCATTCCATTTCATTCCACACCACTCCACTCCACTCTACTCCATTCGTTTCTACTCTATGCCAATACACTGCATTCCATTCCACTCCATTCCATTCCATTCTATTCCATTCCATTCCATTCCATTCCATTCCATTCCATTCCATTCCATTCCATTCCTTTCCTTTCCATGCGATTCGATTGCATTCAATTCCATTACATTCCCTACCAAGACATTTCATTCCACTCCACTCAACTCCACTCCAATCCACAGCATTCCATTTCATTCCATTCCATTCCTTTCCATTCCATTCCATAACATTTCTTTCCATTCCACTCAAATGCACTCTAGTTCACTATACTCAACTCCACTCCACTCTTTGCCATTCCTTCCGATTCCAAGCCTCTCCAATCCATTCCATTCCATTCCCTTTCGTTGCATTACATTGCATTCAATTCCATTTCCTTCCATTCCATCCATTCCACTCCTCTGCCCTCCACTCTGATCCACAGCTTTATTTCCATTCCATTCCGTTCCATTCCATTCCACTCTAATCAACTCTACTCCACTCCACTACATTCCATTCCTTCCCATTCCACTCCACTCCACTCCATTCCATTCTTTCATTCCATTCCATTCCTTTACATTGCATTCTATTCCATTCCATTCCCATCCATTCCATTCTGTTCCATTCCATTCCATTCCACTCTAATCCACTGCAATCCATTCTGTTTCATTCCTTTCCTTTCCACTCCAATCCATTCCATTCCATTCAAATAGAATCCACTCTATTCCACTCCACTGTCCTCCAATTCACTCCACTCTATTCCTTTCCTTCCCATTCCCCTCCACTACACTCCACTCCTTTCCAATCTATTCCTTTCCATTCCATTCCATTCCATTTCATTCCAAACCACCCTACTCCTCTCTACTCCATTAATTTCTGCTCCATGCCACTACACTGCACTCCTTTCCACTCCATTCCATTCCATTCTGTTCCATTGCATTCCATGCCATTCCATTCCTTTAAATCCCATTGCATTCCATTCCACTCCAATCCACTCCAATCCACTCCTTTCCATTCCATTCCATTCCACTCGAATCCACTCTAATACACTCCACTCCTGTCCACTCCACTGCATTCTATTTCTTCCCATTACACTCCACTCTACTTCACTCCATTCCTTTCCATAACTTTCCATTCCATTCCAGTGCGCTCCACTCCATTCTTTTCTACTCCATTCTACTACACTGCACTCCTGTCCACTCCATTCCAATCCATTCCATTCCATTCCAATGCGTTGGATTGCATTCAATTCCATTTCATTCCATTCTAAGACATTACATTCCTCTCCACTCCACTCCACTCCAATCCACAGCATCCCATTCCATTCCATTCCATTCCATGTCATTGGATTGTATGCAATTCAATTACACTCCCTTCCAAGACACTACATTCCACTCCACTCCACTCCAATCCACAGCATTCCATTTCATTCCATTCCATTCCATTTAATTCCATTCCTTTCCACTCGAATCCACTTTACTTCACTATATTCCACACCTCTCCAGTCCTTTCCTTCCTTCCCATTCCATGCCTCTCCACTCCATTCCCTTCACTTCTATTCTGTTGCATTGCATTGCATTCAATTCCATTCCCTTCCATTCCATTCCTTTCCAGACCACTCCACTCCACTGCAGTCCATTCCGTTCCATTCCAGTCCATTTCTTTCCATGCCATTCCTCTCAAATCCAGTCTAATCCATTCCACACCACTCCAATCCACGCCACTCCATTCCATTCCTTTAAATTCCAATCCACTCAACTCCACTCCATTAAATTCCATCGAATCCAATCCATTTCACTCCAATCCTCTCCTGTCCACTCCTCTCCAATCCATTTCTTTCTACTCCATTCCACTACACTGCACTCCCCTCGACTACATTAAATCCAATTCCATTCCATTGCATTCCATTCCATTCCATTCCATTCCATTCGCTTCCCTTCCATTCACTTCCACTCCATTCCAAAACACTCCGATCCACTGCATTAAATCCCTTCCATTCCATTCTAATCAATTCCATTCACTTCCATTCAAAACCACTCTACTCCACTCCTCTCCATTCCACTCCATTCCTTCCCATTCCACTCCACTCCACTCCATTCCATTTCTTCCCATTCCACTCCACTCCAATACACTACATTCCATTCCATTCTATTCCATTCCACTTCAATCCACTCCACTCCATTCCACTCCAATCCATTTCTTTCTTCTCCATTTCATCTACACTGCATTCCAGTCTACTCCATTCAATTACATTGCATTCCAATCTATTTTGTTCCATTCCATTCTGTTCCCCACCATGCAACTCCACTCCAATACACTGCATTCCATTCCATTCCATTGCATTCCATTCCATTTCATTCCATTCCATTCCGTTCCATTCCATTCCATTCTACCTGAATCCACTCTACTCCCCTCTATTCCACTCCACTCCAATCCGTTCCTTCCCATTCCAGTGCAGTCCACTACACTTCTCTCCATTCCATTCATTTCCGATACACTGCACTCCATTCCACTCAATTCCATTCCATTTCATACCTTTCTTTACGTTCCACTGGATTCCATTCCATTCCATTCCATTCCATTCCATTCCATTCCATTAATTTCCATTCCATTCCATTCTACTCCAATCCACTCCACTCCATTCCACTTCATTCCATTGCACTCCATTCCATTCCGTTGCATTCCATTCCATTCCATTCCATTCCACTCCATTCCTTTCTGGTCCATTCCATTCCATCACATTCCATTCCATCACATTCCATTATACTCCATTCCATTCCGTTCCATTCTTTTCCACTAGAACCCACTCCACTCCACTCCAATCCATTGCATTCCATTCAATTCAAATCCACTCTTCTCCGCTCTACACTTTTCCACTCCAGCGCATTCCATTCCATCCCATTCACCTCCATTCCTGTCAACTGCATTCCATTCAATTCCACTGCATTCCATTCCATTCCACTCCACTCCACTAATTTCCTTTCTTCTCCATTCCACTCCACTATAGTCCAATGCACTTTTTTCCATTAAAATTCCTTTCCATTCCATTCCATTGCATGCCATTACATTCCGTTCTGCTCTGTCTGTTCTGTTCTGTCCTGTTCCATACCATTCCATTCCATTCCATTCCATTCCATTCCAATCCCCTCCATGCAACTCCACTCCAATCCACTGCATTCCATTCCATTCAATTCCATTCCATTCCATTCCACCAGAATCCACTCTACTCCCCTCCATTCCACTGCACTTAACTCCATTCCATTCCTTTCCATTCCACTCCACTCCACTACACTCCTCTTCATTCCATTCAATGCCAATACACTTCTCTCCACTCCATTCCATTCCATTCCATTCCATTCCATTCCATTCCCTTCCATTCCATTCTATTCCTTTTCATTCCTTTCCATTGTATTTCATTCCTTTACTTTCCATTGCATTCCATTCTACTCCAATCCACTCCACTCCAATCCACTGCATTCCATTCCTTTCCATTGCATTGCATTCCAATCAATTCAAATCCACTCTTCTCCACCCCACTAGTCTCCACTGCGCTGCATTCCATTCCTTCCCATTCACCTCGATTCCTGTCCACTCCATTCCATTCCAATGCATTCCACTCCACTCCATTCCATTCTTCTCTTCACCATTCCACTCTAATGCACTCCAATGTATTATTTCCTCTCCATTCCATTCCATTGCATTCCATTCCATTGCATTCCATTCCATTCCATTCCATTCTGTTCCATTCCATGCTTTCCAGTAGAATCCACTGCACTCCCTTGCAATCCATTCCGATGCAATCCATTCAATTCAAGTATGCTCTTCTTCACTCCACTCCTCTACTTCCGAATGCATTCCAATCCTTCCCATTCGCTTCCATTACAATCCTCTCCATTACCTTCCATTCCATTCCATTCCATTCCATTTTCTTCCATTCCACTCCATTCCACTCCACGCAACTCACCTCCTTTATTCTCCATTGTAGTCCACTGCACTCCACCGCACTTTTTTCATTACTTTCCATTACATTCCATTAGACACCACGCAACTCCGCTCCAATACACGGCATTCCATTGCATTCCATTCCATTCCATTCCATTCCACTCCATTCCATTCCATTCCATTCCATTCCATTCCATTCCACTCCACTCCACTCCACTCCACTCCACTCCAATCCATTCCATTCCATTCCATTTCCTTTTTTTTTTCCATTCCATTCCATTCCATTCCATTCCATTCCATTCCATTCCATTCCATTCCATTCCATTCCATTCCATTCCATTCCATTCCACCTTAATCGTCTCTATTCCCCTCTATTCCACACCATTCCATTCTGTTCCTTCCCATTACCCTGCAGTCCACTACTCTTCACTCCATTAAATTCATTTCGGATACACTGACTCCACTCCCCTCTTTTCCATTCCATTCCATACCTTTCATTACGTCCCGTTTTATTCCATTCCATTCCATTCCATTCCACTAATTTCCATTCCATTCCATTCTACTCCAATCGAGTCCACTCCACTCCACTGCATTGCATTGCATTCCATTCCACTCCGCTCCATTCCCTTCCTTTTCTCTCCATTCCTCCTCACTACACTCCACTGCACTTTTTTCCACTCCATTCCATTCCATGCCATTCCATTCCATTCCATTCCATTCCATTCCATTCCATTCTATTGCATTCCATTCCATTCCATTCTTTTCCACTGGAACCCATTCCACTCCACTCCAATCCATTGCATTGCATTCCATTCAATTCAAATCCACTCTTCTACACTCCACTCTTTTCCACTCCACTGCATTGCATTCCTTCCCATTCGCCTTCATTCCTGTCAACTCCATTCCTTTCCGTTCCATCCCATTCCTTTCCATTCCATTGCGTTCCATTCCATTTCTTTCCACTCCATTCCACTCCACTCCACACCCTTCCTTTCTTCTCCATTCCACTCCAATTCACTCCAATGCACTTTTTTCCATTCCATTACATTCTATTCGTTTCCATTGCATTCCATTACATTCCGTTCCCCTCTCTTCTGTTCTGTTCCATTCTGTTCCATACCATTGCATTCCATTCCATTCTAATCCCCTGCATGCAACTCCACTCGAATCCACTGCATTCCATTCCATTGCATTGCATTCCATTCCATTCCATTCCATTCCATTCCACCTGAATCCACTCTACTCCCCTCCATTCCTCTGCCATCCACTCCACTCCCTTCCATTCCTTCCCATTCCACTCCACTCCACTACACTCCTCTTCATTCAATTCAATGCCAATACACTGCTCTGCACTCCACTCCATTCCATTCCATTCCATTCCATTCCTTTTCATTCCGTTCCTTTGTATTCTATTCTTTTCCATTACTTTCCATTCCATTCCATTCTACTCCAATCCATTCCACTCCAATCCACTGTATTTCATTCCATTTGATTGTATTGCATCACAATAAATTCCAATCCGCTCTTCTGCACTCCACTGGACTCTGCTCCATTGCATTCCATTCCTTCCCATTCACCTCCATTCCAGTCCACTCTATTTCATTCCATTCCACTGATTTCCACTCCACTCCACTCCTTTCTTCTCTTCTCCATTCCACTCCAATGCACTGCACTGTATTTTTTCCACTCCATTCCATTCCATTTTATTCCATTCCATTCTGTTGCATTCCATGCTTTTCCAGTAGAATCCACTCCCCTCCCCTGCAATCCGTTCCATTGCATTCCATTCAATTCAAGTCCCCTCTTCTTCACTCCACTCCTCTCCTTCCGAATGCATTCCATTCCTTCCCATTCGCCTGCATTGCAATCCACTCAATTCCATTCCATTCCATTCCTTTCCATTCCATTCCATTCTACTCCATTGCACTTCAATCCACTCCTTTCCTATATTCTACTTTCCAATCCACTGCAGTCCACTGCACTTTTTGCCATTCCATTCCATTGCATTCTCTTCCTTTCCACTTCATTCCATTCGCAACCACGCAACTTCAATCAAAATCACAGCATTCCCTTCCATTCTAATCCATTCCATTCCATTTCACATGAATCCAATCTACTCCCCTCCATTCCACTCCACTCCACTCCATTCCTTTCCTTCCCATTCCACTCCACTCCACTACACTCCTCTCCATTTCATTCATTTCCCAAAATCTGCACTCCATTCCACTCCACGCCAATCCATTGAATTCCATTCCATTCAATTCAAATCCACTCTTCTACACTCCACTCTTTTCCACTCCACTGCATTCCATTCCTTCCCATTCGCCTTCATTCCTGTCAACTCCATTCCTTTCCATTCCATCCCATTCCTTTCCATTCCATTGCGTTCCATTCCATTTCTTTCCACTCCATTCCACTGCCCTCCACTCCCTTCCTTTCTTCTCCATTCCACTCCATTTCACTCCAATGCACTTTTTTCCATTCCATTCCATTCTATTCGTTTCCATTGCATTCCATTACATTCTGTTCCCCTCTCTTCTGTTCTGTTCCATTGTGTTCCATACCATTCCATTCCATTCCATTCTAATCCCCTCCATGCAATTCCACTCGAATCCACTGCATTCCATTCCATTCCATTCCATTCCATTCCATTCCATTCCATTAGATTCCATTCCATTCCATCTGAATCCACTCTACTCCCCTCCATTCCACTGCCCTCCACTCCACTCCTTTCCATTCCTTCCCATTCCACTCCACTGCAGTACACTCCTGTACATTCCATTCAATGCCAATACACTGCTCTGCACTCCACTCCATTCCATTCCATTCCATTACATTCCTTTTCATTCCGTTACATTGTATTCCATTCCTTTCTATTACTTTCCATTCCATTCCATTCTACTCCAATCCACTCCACTCCAATCCACTGTATTTCATTCCATTTGATTGTATTGCATTCCAATCAATTCAAATCCCCTCTTCTACACTCCACTAGTCTCCACTCCACTGCATTCCATTCCTTCCCATTCACCTCCATTCCAGTCCACTCTATTTCATTCCATTCCACTGCTTTCCACTCCACTCCACTCCTTTCTTCTCTTCTCCTTTCCACTCCAATGCACTGCACTGTATATTTTCCACTCCATTCCATTCCGTTGCATTCCATTCCATTTAATTTTATTCCATTCCATTCTGTTGCATTCCATGCTTTTCGAGTAGAATCCACTCCCCTCGGCTGCAATACGTTCCATTTCATTCCCTTCAAATCAATTCCCCTCTTCTTCACTCCATTCCTCTCCTTCTGAATGCATTCCATTCGTTCCTATTCGCCTCCATTCCAATCCACTCAATTCCATTCCATCCCATTCCTTTCCATTCTATTCCATTCTACTCCATTCCACTTCAATCTACTCCTTTCCTATATTCTCCTTTGCACTCCAGTGCACTCCACTGCCCTTTTTGCCATTCCATTCCATTGCATTCTATTCCTTTCCACTCTATTCCATTCGCAACCACGCAACTTCACCCCAAATCACAGCATTCCCTTCCATTCTAATCCATTTCATTCCATTTCATATGAATCCGCTCTACTCCCCTCCATTCCACTCCACTCCACTCCATTCCTTTCCTTCCCATTCCACTCCACTCCACTACACTCCTCTCCATCTCATTCATTTCCCAAAATCTGCACTCCATTCCATTCCACTCCAATCCATTGCATTCCTCTCCATTCAATTCAAATCCAGTCTTCTACACTCCACTCTTTTCCACTCCACTGCATTCCATTCCTTCCCATTCGCCTACATTCCTGTCAACTCCATTCCTTTCCATTCCATCCCATTCCTTTCCATTCCATTGTGTTCCATTCCATTTCTTTCCACTCCATTCCACTCCATTCCACTCCCTTCCTTTCTTCTCCATTCCACTCCAATTCACCCCAATGCACTTTTTTCCATTCCATTCCATTCTATTCGTTTCCATTGCATTCCATTACATTCCGTTCCCCTCTCTTCTGTTCTGTTCCATTCTGTTCCATACCATTCCATTCCATTCCATTCTAATCCCCTCCATGCAACTCCACTCGAATCCACTGCATTCCATTCCATTCCATTCCACTGCATTCCATTCCATTCCATTGCATTACATTCCATTCCATTCCATTCCAGCTGAATCCACTCTACTACCCTCCATTCCACTGCCCTACACTCCACTCCCTTCCATTCCTTCCCATTCCACTCCACTCCACTCCACTCCTCTTCATTCCATTCAATGCCAATGCGCTGCTATGCACTCCACTCCATTCCATTCCATTCCTTTTCATTCCGTTCCATTGTGTTCCATTCCTTTCTATTACTTTCGATTCCATTCCATTCTACTCCAATCCACTCCACTCCAATCCACTGTATTTCATTCCATTTGATTATATTGCATTCCAGTCAATTCAAATCCGCTCTTCTGCACTCCACTAGTCTCCGCTCCACTGCATTCCATTCCTTCCCATTCACCTCCATTCCAGTCCACTCTATTTCATTCCATTCCACTGCATTCCACTCCACTCCACTCCCTTCTTCTCTTCTCCATTCCACTCCAATGCACTGCACTGTATTTTTTCCACTCCATTCCATTCGGTTGCATTCCATTCCATTCCATTTTATTCGATTGCATTCTGTTGCATTCCATGCTTTTCCAGTAGAATCCACTCCCCTCCCCTGCAATCCGTTCCATTGCATTCCATTCAATTCAAGTCCCCACTTCTTCACTCCACTCCTCTCCTTCCGAATGCATTCCATTCCTTCCCATTCGCCTCCATTCCTATCCACTCAATTCCATTCCATTCCATTCCTTTCCATTCCATTCCGTTCTACTCCATTCCACTTGAATCCACTCCTTTCCTATATTCTCCTTTCCACTCCACTGCACTTTTTGCCATTCCATTCCATTCCATTCCATTCTATTCCTTTCCACTCCATTCCATTCGCAACCACGCAACTTCACTCCAAATCACAGCATTCCCTTCCATTCTATTCCATTCCTTTCCATTACACATGACTCCACTCTACTCCCCTCCATTCCACTCCACTCCACTCCATTCCTTTCCTTCCCATTCCACTCCACTCCACTACACTCCTCTCCATTTCATTCATTTCCCAAAATCTGCACTCAATTCCACTCCACTCCAATCCATTGCATTCCATTCCATTCAATTCAAATCCACTCTTCTACACTCCACTCTTTTCCACTCCACTGCATTCCATTCCTTCCAATTCAACTTCATTCCTGCAACTCCATTCCTTTCCATTCCATCCCATTCCTTTCCAGTCCATTGCATTCCATTCCATTTCTTTCCACTCCATTCCACTATACTCCACTCCCTTCCTTTCTTCTCCATTCCACTCCAATTCACTCCAATGCACTTTTCTCCATTCCATTCCATTCTATTCGTTTCCATTGCATTCCATTACATTCCGTTCCCCACTCTTCTATTCTGTTCCATTCTGTTTCATACCATTCCATTCCATTCCATTCTAATCCCCTAAATGCAACTCCACTCGAATCCACTGCATTCCATTCCATTCCATTCCATTCCATTCCATTCCATTCCATTCCACCTGAATCCACTCTACTCCCCTCCATTCCACTGCCCTCCACTCCACTCCCTTCCTTTCCTTCCCATTCCACCCCACTCCACTACACTCCTCTTCATTCCATTCAATGCCAATACACTGCTCTGCACTCCACTCCATTCCATTCCATTCCTTTTCATTCCGCTCCATTGTATTCCATTCCTTTCCATTACTTTCCATTCCATTCCATTCTACTCCAATCCACTCCACTGCAATCCACTGTATTTCATTCCATTTGATTGTATTGCATTCCAATCAATTCACATCCGCTCTTCTGCACTCCACTAGTCTCCACTCCACTGCATTCCATTCCTTCCCATTCACCTCCATTCCAGTCCACTCTATTTCATTACATTCCACTGCATTCCACTCCACTCCCTTCTTCTCTTCTCCATTCCACTCCAATGCACTGCACTGTATTTTTTCCACTCCATTCCATTCCATTCCAATCCATTTTATTCCATTCCATTCTGTTGCATTCCCTGCTTTTCCAGTAGAATCCACTCCCCTCCCCTGCATCCGTTCCATTGCATTCCATTCAATTCAAGTCCCCTCTTCTTCACTCCACTCCTCTCCTTCTGAATGCATTCCATTCCTTCCCATTCGCCTCCATTGCAATCCACTCAATTCCATTCCATTCCATTCCATTCCATTCCATTCCATTCTACTCCATTCCACTTCAATCCACTCCTTTCCTATATTCTCCTTTCCACTCCACTGCACATTTTGCCATTCCATTCCATTCCATTCCATTCTATTCCTTTCCACTCCATTCCATTCGCAACCACGCAACTTCACTCCAAATCACAGCATTCCCTTCCATTCTAATCCATTCCATTCCATTTCACATGAATCCGCTCTACTCCCCTCCATTCCACTCCACTCCACTCCATTCCTTTCCTTCCAATTCCACTCCACTCCACTACACTCCTCTCCATTTCATTCATTTCCCAAAATCTGCATTCCATTCCACTACACTCCAATCCATTGCATTCCATTTCATTCGATTCAAATCCACTCTTCTACACTCCACTCTCTTCCACTCCACTGCATTCCATTCCTTCCCATTCACCTTCATTCCTGTCAACTCCATTCCTTTCCATTCCATCCCATTCCTTTCCATTCCATTGCGTTCCATTCCATTTCTTTCCACTCCATTCCACTCCATTCCACTCCACTCCACTCCATTCCTTTCTTCTCCATTCCACTCCATTTCACTCCAATGCACTTTTTTCCATTCCATTCCATTCTATTCGTTTCCATTGCATTCCATTATATTCCGTTCCCCTCTCTTCTGTTCTGTTCCATTCTGTTCCATACCATTGCATTCCATTCCATTCTAATCCCCTGCATGCAACTCCACTCGAATCCACTGCATTCCATTCCATTGCATTCCATTCCATTCCATTCCATTCCATTCCATTCCACCTGAATCCACTCTACTCCCCTCCATTCCACTGCCCTCCACTCCACTCCATTCCATTCCTTACCATTCCACTCCACTCCACTCCACTCCTCTTCATTCCATTCAATTCCAATACACTGCTCTGCACTCCACTCCATTCCATTCCATTGCATTCCATTCCATTCCATTCCATTCCATTCCATTCTACTCCATTCCATTCTACTCCATTCCACTTCAATCCACTCCTTTCCTATATTCTCCTTTCCACTCCACTGCACTCCACTGCACTTTTTGCCGTTCCATTCCATTCTATTCCATTCTATTCCTTTCCAGTCCATTCCATTCACAACCACGCAACTTCACTCCAAATCACAGCATTCCCTTCCATTCTAATCAATTCCATTCCATATCACATGAATCCACTTTACTCCCCTCCATTCCACTCCACTCCATTCCTTTCCTTCCCATTCCACTCCACTCCACTACACTCCTCTCCATTTCATTCATTTCCCAAAATCTACACTCCATTCCTCTCCACTCCAATCTATTGCATTCCGTTCCATTCAGTTCAAATCCACTCTTCTACACTCCAATCTTTTCCACTCCACTGCATTCCATTCCTTCCCATTCACCTTCATTCCTGTCAACTCCATTCCTTTCCATTCCATCCCATTCCTTTCCATTCCATTTTATTCCATTTCATTCCACTCCATTCCATTTCTTTCCACTCCATTCCACTCCACTCCACTCCCTTCCTTTCTTCTCCATTCCACTCCATTGCACTCCAATGCACTTTTTTCCATTCCATTCCATTCTATTCTTTTCCATTGCATTTCATTACATTCCGTTCCCCTCTCTTCTGTTTTGTTCCATTCTGTTCCATACCATTCCATTCCATTCCATTCTAATCCCCTCCATGCAACTCCACTCGAATCCACTGCATTCCATTCCATTCCATTCCATTCCATTCCATTCCATTCCATTCCATTCCACCTGAATCCACTCTACTCCCCTCCATTCCACTGCCCTCCACTCCACTCCATTCCATTCCTTCCCATTCCACTCCACTCCACTATAACCCTCTTCATTCCATTCAATGCCAATACACTGCTCTGCACTCCACTCCATTCCATTCCATTCCTTTTCATTCCGTTCCATTGTATTCCATTCCTTTCCATTACTTTCCTTTCCATTCCATTCTGCTCCAATCTACTCCACTCCAATCCACTGTATTTCATTCCATTTGATTGTATTGCATTCCAATCAATTCAAATCCGCTCTTCTGCACTCCACTTGTCTCCGCTCCACTGCATTCCATTCCTTCCCTTTTACCTCCATTCCAGTCCACTCTATTTCATTCCATTCCACTGCATTCCACTCCACCCCACTCCCTTCTTCTCTTCTCCATTCCACTCCAATGCACTGCACTGTATTCTTTCCACTCCATTCCATTCCATTGCATTCCATTACATTCCATTTTATTCCATTGCATTCTGTTGCATTCCATGCTTTTCCAGTAGAATCCACTCCCCTCCCCTGCAATCCGTTCCATTGCATTCCATTCAGTTCACGTCCCCTCTTCTTCACTCCACTCCTCTCCTTCCGAATGCATTCCATTCCTTCCCATTCGCCTCCACTCCAATCCTCTCAATTCATTCCATTCCATTGCTTTCCATTCCATTCCATTCCATTCTACTCCATTCCACTTCAATCCACTCCTTTCCTATATTCTCCGTTCCACTCCACTGCACTCCACTGCACTTTTTGCCATTCCATTCCATTCCATTCTATTCCTTTCCACTCCATTCCATTCGCAACCACGCAACTTCACTCCAATTCACAGCCTTCCCTTCCATTCTAATCCATTCCATTCCATTTCACATGAATCCACTGTATTCCCCACCATTCCACTCCACTCCACTCCATTCCTTTCCTTCCCATTCCACTCCACTCCACTACACTCCTCTCCATTTCATTCATTTCCCAAAATCTGCACTCCATTCCACTCCATTCCAATCCATTACTTTCCTTTACATTCCTTTCCATTTTATTCCATTCCATTCCATTACATTACTCTCAATTCCATTCCATTTTACTCAAATTCACTCCACTCCAATCCACTCTATTCTACTCTATTCCATTCCATTCCATTCCGTTCCGTTCCATTCCATTCCATTCCATTACATTGTATTCCATTCTATTCAATTCAATTCCACTCTTATCCTCTCCACTCCCCTCTACTCCACTGAATTCCTTTCCTTCCCATTCGCCTCCCTTCCAGTCCATTCCATTCCATTCCATTCCATTCCATTCCATTCCATTAAATTGCTGTCCTTACCACTTCACTCCACTGCCTTCCTTTCCTCTCTACTCCACTTAACTACACTCTACTGCACATTTTTCCATTCCATTCCATTCCATTCAATTGAAATCCCCTCTTCTCCTCTCCATTGCTCTGCTCTCCACTGTATTCCATTCTTTCCCATTCACCTCCTTTCCAGTCAACTGCATACCATTGCATTCCTTTCCATTCCCTTCCCTTCCATTCCATTCCATTCCATTCCATTCCATTCCATTCCATTCCATTCCATTCCTCTCCCTTCTTTTCTTCTCCATTCCACTCCACTGCACTACACTGCACTTTTTTCCATTCCATTCTTTGTGTTCCATTGCGTTCTTTTCCATTCCAGTCCATTCCATTTCATTGCATTCCATTTCCCACCACGCAACTCCACTCCAATCCACAGTATTCCATTCCATTCCAATCTAATCCATTCCATTCCATTCCACCGGATAACACTCTACACCCATACATTCCACACCACTCCATTCCATTCCATTCCTTCCCATTCCACTCCACGCTACTGCACTCCACTACATTCCGTTGAATTCCAATACACTGCACTCCACTCCATTCCAGTCCTTTCCTTTACTTTTCATTCCGTTCCTTTATATTCCAGTCCATTCCATTCCATTCTACTATGAACCACTCAACTCCAATCCACTGCATTCCGTTCCATTCCATTCCATTCGTTTCCATTCCATTCGTTTCCATTCTATTCCATTCCTTTGCATTCCATTCTACTACGAACCACTCAAATCCAATCAACTGCATTCCATTCCATTCCATTCCATTCGTTTCCATTCCATTCCATTCAAATCCACTCTTCTGAACTCCACTCCTCTCCACACCACTGCATTCCATTCCTTCCCAATCAACTCCATTGAAATCCACTCCATTCCATTCCATTCCGTTCCATTCTATTTCATTCCATTCCATTCCATTCCATTCCATCCCATTCCATTCCAGTGCATTCCAATCAAATGTAATCCCTTCGTTCTTCTGCGTGCCTCTCCACTGCACTCCACTGGACGTTTTTCCATTCCATTCCATTCCAGTCCCTTCCCTTCTATTCCATTCCTTTCCATTCCTTTCAATTACATTCCATTTCATTCCTTTGTATTCCATTCCTTTCCATTCCATTCCATTCCTTCCATTCCATTCCATTCCACTCCATTCCATTCCATTCCATTCCATTCCTTTCTTTTCTACTAGAATCCACTCCACTACACTCGAATCCATTCCATTCCATTCAATTCAAATGCACGCTTCAACACTCCACTCCTCTCCACTCCTCTGCATTCCATTCCTTCCCATTCGCCTCCATTCCAGTCCACTCCATTCCATTCCGTTCCATTCCATTGCATTGCATTCCTTTCCATTCCATTCCTTTCCATTCCATTGCATTCCATTCCATTCCATTCCTTTCCATTCCATTCCATTCCATTCTATTCCATTCCATTGCATTCCATTCCATTCCATTCCATTCCATTCCATTCCATTCCATTCCCTTCTTTTCCACTAGAATCCCATCCACTCCACTCTAATCCATGCCATTCCATTCCATTCAATTCATATCCACACTTCTCGACTCCACTCCTCTCGACTCCACTGCATTGCATTCCTACCCATTCAATTCCATTCGAGTCCACTCCATTCCATTTCATTCTACTCCATTCCATTCTTTTCCATTCCATTCCATTCCATGCCACTGCACTCCATTCCCTTCATTTATTCTCCATTCCACTCTACTGCTCTCCACTGCAGTTTATTTCCATTCCATTCATTGCATTGCGTTTCATTCCATTTCATTCTAGTCCTTTCCATTCCTTTCAATTCTATTCCATTCCATTCCGTTGCATACCATTCCATTGCATTCCATTGCTGTCGTTCCGTTCTGTTCTGTTCCATTCCATTTCGTATCATTCCATTCCATTCTGTTCCACGCAACTGCACTCAAATCCACTGCATTCCCTTGCTTTCTATTCTATTCCATTCCATTCCACCTGAATCCACTTTACTCCCTTCCATTGCACTCCAATCCACTCCAATCCATTCCTTTCATTCCCATTACACTCCAATCCACTACACTCCTTTCCATTGCATTCCATTGTATTCATATCCCCTTGAATCCACTACACTCCACTGCAATCCATTCCATTCCATTCAAATCCACTCTTCTCCACTCCACGACTCTTTACTCCACTGCATTCCATTCCTTCGCATTTACCTCCATTCCAGTACACTCCATTCCATTCCATTCCATTCTATTCCAATCCACTCCATTCCACTCCACTCCACTCCCTTACTTTCTTCTCCCCTCCACTCCACTGCACTCCACTGTACTTTTTCCATTCTGTTCCATTCCTTTCCATTCCATTCCATTCCATTCCATACTAATGTTTTCAGCTAGAATACACTCCACTCCACTCTAATCATTTCCATTTCATTCCATTCAATTCAAATCCACTCTTCTCCACTAAATTCCTCTCCAATCCACTGCATTCCATTCCTTCCCGTTTGCCTCCACTGCAGTCCACTCCATTCCTTTCCATTCCATTCCATTCCATTCCACTCCACTCCACTCCACTCCACTCCATTCCATTCCATTCCATTCCACTCCATTCCACTCCACTCCACTCCATTCCACTCCACTCCACTCCAGTCCATTCTTCTCCATTCCACTCCACTGCACTCCATTGCACGGTTTTCCATTCCATTGCATTCCATTCCATTCCATTGTGTTCCATTCCATTGCATTTCTTTCCATTAAATTCCATTCTACATCAATCCATGCCACTCCAAGGCACTGCTTTCCTTTCAATTCCATTCCATTAAATTCCATTTCATTGCATTCGATTCCATTCCATTCAATTCCATGCCATTCATTTCCACTAGATACCCCTCCACTCCAATCCAATCCATTCCATACCATTACATTCAATTCAAATCCACTCTTCTCCACTCCACTAATCTCCACTCCTCTGCATTTCATTCCTTACCATTCATGTCCATTTCAGTCCACTCCTCTCCATTCTATTCCATTCCATTGCATTCCATTCAATTGCACTCCACTCCATTCTACTCCACTCCACTCGCTTCCTTTCTTCTCTTTTCCAGTCCATTAATCTCTACAGTGCTTTTTTTCATGCCATTCCATTCCTTTCCATTCCCTTCATTTGCACTAGAATCCACTCCACTCCACTCCAATCCATTCCATTCCATTCCATTCCATACAATTCCAGCCCACTCTTCTCCACTCCACTCATCTCCTCTCAACTGCATTCCATTCCTTCCCATTCGCCTCCATTCCAATCCATTCCATTCCGTTCCTTTCCACTCCATTCCACTCTAATGGACTCCCTTCCTTTCTTCTCCATTCCACTCCACTGCACCCCACTGCATTTTTATCCATTCCTTTCCCTTCCATTCAATCCATTCCATTCCATTATTTTCCACTAGAATCCACTCCAGTCCACCCCAGTCCTATCCATTCCATTCTATTCAAATCCACTGTTCTCCGCTACACTCATCTCCACGATCTGTATTCCATTTTTTCCCATTTGGCTCCATTCCAGTCCACTCCATTCCATTAGATTCCATTCCATTCCACTCCTTTCCAATCCACTCCACTCCCTTCCTTTCTTCTCCTTTCCACTCCACTGCACTCCAGTGCACTTTTTCCATTCCATTCCATTCCATTCCACTTGATTCCATTACATTCCAATCCATTCCATTCCATTCCATTCCATTCCATTCCATTCCATTCCATTCCATTCCATTCCATTCAATTCCATTCCCCTCCACGCAACTGGACTCCAATCAACTGCATTCCAGTCTATTCCATTCTATTCCATTTCTTTACATTGCATTCCAATCAATTCAAATCCACTCTCTCCACTCCACACCTCTGCACTCCACTGCATTCCATTCCTTCCCATTTGCCTCCATTCCAGTCCACTCTATTCCATTCCATTCCATTCCATTCCATTCCATTGCTTTCCCGTCCATTCCATTCCATTCCATTCCATTCCATTCCATTCCATTCCATTCCGTTTCATTCCATTGCACTATTTTCCACTAGAATCCACTCCACTCCACTCCAATCCATTCAATTCCATTCCATTTAATTCAAATGCACACTTCTCCACTCCATTCTTCTCCACTCCACTGCATCCCATATGTTAACGTCCGTCTCCATTCCAGTCCATTCCAATCCATTCCATTCCACTCCATTCAATTCCAATCCACTCCTTTCCACTCCACTCCACTCATTTCCTTTCTTCTCCATTCCACTCCACTGCACTCCACTGTACTTTTTTCCATTCCATTCTCTTGTATTCCATTCCATTCTGTTCTTTCTACTAAAATCCACTTCATTACTCTCCACTCCTTTCCATTCCATTTCTTTAATTTGAAATCCACTCTTCTCCACTATTTTCCACCCCACTTCACTGCCTTCCATTCCTTCCCATTTGCATGCACTCCTGTTCACTCCACTCCATTCCGTTCCATTGCGCTCTATTTCACTCCACTCCACTCCCATCCTTTCTTCTCCATTCCACTCCACTACACTCCCCTGCCCTTTTTTCCATTCCATTCCATTCCATTCCATTCCGTTCCGTTCCGTTCCGTTCCGTTCCGTTCCATTCCATTCCATTCCATTCCATTCCATTCCTTTCCATTCTCTTCCTTCCATTCCATTCCATTCAATTGAAACGCACTCTTCTCCACTCCAATCCTCTCCACTCCACTGCATTCCATTCCTTCCCATTCAATTCCTTTCCATTCCATTCCACTCCACTCCACTCCCTTCCTTTCTTCTCCCTTCCACTGCACTACAATCCACAGCACATTTTTCCATTGCATTGCATTCCATTCCATTCCATTGTGTTGCACGAGAATCCACTACACTCCACTCCAATCCATTCCTTACCATTCCATTCCATTCATATCCACTCTTCTCCACTCCACTCCTCTCCACTCCTCTGCATTCCATTCCTTTCCATTAACCACCATTGCCGTCCACTCCATTCCATTCCATTGCATTCCATTCCATTCCACTCCATTCCACGCCACTCCATTCATTTCCTTTCTTCTCCATTGCACTCCACTGCACTACACTGCACTTTTCTCCCTTCCATACCTTCCCATTCGAATCCATTCCATTCCATTCCATTCCATTCCATTCCATTCCACTCCATTCCACTCAACTCCACTACCTTCCTTTCTTATCCATTCCACACCACTAGACACCAATGAACTTTTTTCCATTTCATTCCTTTCCATTCCATTCCATTCCTTTGCATTAGAATCCCCTCCACTCCACTCCAATCCATTCTGTTCCACCCCATTCCATTCCATTCAAATCCACTCTTCTCCACTCCAGTCCTCTCCACTCCACTGCATTCCATTCCTTCCCATTTGCCTCCATTGGAGGACACTCCATTCCATTTCATTCTATTCCATTCCATTCCGTTTCATTCCACTCCATTCTACTCCACTCCATTCCCTTCATTTCTTCTCCATTCCTCTCCAATGCACTCCACTGCACTTTTTCCATTCCATTCCATTCCATTCCGTTCCATTCCATTCCTTTCCATTCCATTGCATTCCATTCCACTCCATTTCATTACATAGCTTTCCATTCCACTCCATTTCATTACATAGCATTCCATTCCATTCCGTTGCATTCCATTCCATTCCATTCCATTCCAAGCCATTACATCCCATTCAATTCCATTCCATTTTTTTCTGTTCCATTCCATTCCAATCTTTTCCGCTAAAATTCACTCCACTCCACTCCAACACATTCCATTCAATTCCATTCCATTCCATTTAAATCCAGTCTTCTCCATTCCACTCCTCTCCACTCCACTGCATTCCATTCCTTCCTATTCACCTCCATTCCCTTCCACTCCATTCCATTCCATTCCTTTCAACTCGATTCCATTCCACTCCATGTCAGTCCACTCCCCCCCTTCCTTTCTTCTCCATTAGACTTCCCTGCACTCCACTGCAATTTTTTCCATTCCATCCATTTCATTGCATTGCAATGCATTCCATTCCATTCCATTCCAATCCATTCCAATCCATTCTATTCCATTCCTTTCCATTCCCCTCAACACAACTGCACTCCAATCCACTGCATTCCATTCTATTCCATTCTATTCCATTCCCTTGCATTGCTTTCCAATCTTTTCAAATCCACTCTTCTCCGATCCACTCCTCTACACTCCAGTGCCTTCCGTTTCTTCCCATTCACCTCCATTCCTGTCCATTCCATTCCATTCAATTCCTTGCCATTCCATTCCATTCCATTCCATTCCATTCCATTCCATTCCATTCCCTTTCATTCTGGTCCTTTCCGTTCTATTCTTATTCACTAGTATTCACTCCACTGCACACCAATGCATTCCATTCCATTTCATTCAATTCAAATCCACACTTCTCCACTCCAGTCCTCTCTACTCCACTGCATTCCGTTTGTTCCCATTCATCTCCATTCCTGTCCAGTCCATTCCACTCCATTCCATTCCACTCCATTACATTCCATTTCATTCCATTCCACTCCATTACATTCCATTTCATTCCATTCCACTCCATTCCATTCCATTCCATTCCATTCCATTCATTACCTTGTTTCCACTAGAATCCACTCCACTCCATTCCAATCCATTCGATTTCATTGCATTCAATTCAAATCCGCTCTTCTCCACTCCTCTCCTCTCCACTCCACTGCATTCGATTCCTTCCCATTTTTCTCCAATCCACTCCACTCCATTCCACTGCATTCCATTCCATTCCATTCCATTGCATTCCATTACTTTCCATTGAATTCCATTCCAATCAATTCAAATCCACTCTTCTCCACTCCACTCCTCTGCACTCAATTGCATACCATTCTGCCCATTTGACTCCATTCCAGTTCACTCCATTCCATTCCGTTCTGTTCCTTCCGTTCCGTTCCATTCCGTTCCATTCCACTCCGTTTAACTCCACTCCACTTGCTTCATTTCTTCTCCTTTCCACTCCAGTATATTCCACTGCAATTTTTTCATTCCATTCCATTCCATTCCATTCCATTCCATTCCATTCCATTCCATTCCATTCCATTTTATTCCATTCCTCGCCATTCCATTCCATTCCATTCCATTCCATTTCATTCTATAAAATTCCATTCCATTGCATTTTTTTCCACTAGAATCCACTCCACTCCACTCCAATCCATTCCATGCCATTCCATTCAAATCATATCCTCTCTTCCCCACTCCACTGCGTTCCATTCCTTCCCATTCGCACCCATTCCCGTCCAATCCACTCCATTCCTTTCTATTCCATTCCATTCCATTCCATTCCTTTCCATTCCATTCCATTCCAGTCGATTCTATTCCATTCCGATCAATTCCATTCCATTCCAGTCGATTCCATTCCATTCCATTCCATTCTATTCCATTTCATTCCATTCTATTCGTTTCCACTGGAATCCATTCCACTTCTCTCTAATCCATTCCATTCCATTCCATTCCATTGCATTCAATTCAAATCCACTCTTCTCCACTCCACTCCTCTCCACTCCACTGCATTTCATTCCTTATCATTCACCTCCATTCCAGTCCTCTGTGTTCCACTGCATTCAATTCCACTCCATTGCACTGCACTCCTCTCCCTTCCTTTCTTCTCCATTCCACTCCCAATGCACCCCACGGCAGTTTTTTCCATTCCATTCCATTCAATTCCATTCATTCCATTCCTTTTGATTCCATTCCATTCCATTCTATTCCATTCCATTCCTGTCCATGCAACGCCACTCCAATCCACTGCATTCCATTCCATTCCATTCCATTCCATTCCATTCCATTCCATTCCATTCCATTCCGTTTCATTCCATTGCACTATTTTCCACTAGAATCCACTCCACTCCACTCCAATCCATTCAATTCCATTCCATTTAATTCAAATGCACACTTCTCCACTCCATTCTTCTCCACTCCACTGCATCCCATATGTTAACGTCCGTCTCCATTCCAGTCCATTCCAATCCATTCCATTCCACTCCATTCAATTCCAATCCACTCCTTTCCACTCCACTCCACTCATTTCCTTTCTTCTCCATTCCACTCCACTGCACTCCACTGTACTTTTTTCCATTCCATTCTCTTGTATTCCATTCCATTCTGTTCTTTTCTACTAAAATCCACTTCATTACTCTCCACTCCTTTCCATTCCATTTCTTTAATTTGAAATCCACTCTTCTCCACTATTTTCCACCCCACTTCACTGCCTTCCATTCCTTCCCATTTGCATGCACTCCTGTCCACTCCACTCCATTCCGTTCCATTGCGCTCTATTTCACTCCACTCCACTCCCATCCTTTCTTCTCCATTCCACTCCACTACACTCCCCTGCCCTTTTTTCCATTCCATTCCATTCCATTCCATTCCGTTCCGTTCCGTTCCGTTCCGTTCCGTTCCGTTCCATTCCATTCCATTCCATTCCATTCCATTCCATTCCATTCCTTTCCATTCTCTTCCTTCCATTCCATTCCATTCAATTGAAACGCACTCTTCTCACTCCAATCCTCTCCACTCCACTGCATTCCATTCCTTCCCATTCAATTCCTTTCCATTCCATTCCACTCCACTCCACTCCCTTCCTTTCTTCTCCCTTCCACTGCACTACAATCCACAGCACATTTTTCCATTGCATTGCATTCCATTCCATTCCATTGTGTTGCACGAGAATCCACTACACTCCACTCCAATCCATTCCTTACCATTCCATTCCATTCATATCCACTCTTCTCCACTCCACTCCTCTCCACTCCTCTGCATTCCATTCCTTTCCATTAACCACCATTGCCGTCCACTCCATTCCATTCCATTGCATTCCATTCCATTCCACTCCATTCCACGCCACTCCATTCATTTCCTTTCTTCTCCATTGCACTCCACTGCACTACACTGCACTTTTCTCCCTTCCATACCTTCCCATTCGAATCCATTCCATTCCATTCCATTCCCTCCATTCCATTCCACTCCATTCCACTCAACTCCACTACCTTCCTTTCTTATCCATTCCACACCACTAGACACCAATGAACTTTTTTCCATTTCATTCCTTTCCATTCCATTCCATTTCCTTTGCATTAGAATCCCCTCCACTCCACTCCAATCCATTCTGTTCCACCCCATTCCATTCCATTCAAATCCACTCTTCTCCACTCCAATCCTCTCCACTCCACTGCATTCCATTCCTTCCCATTTGCCTCCATTGGAGGACACTCCATTCCAATTCATTCTATTCCATTCCATTCCGTTTCATTCCACTCCATTCTACTCCACTCCATTCCCTTCATTTCTTCTCCATTCCTCTCCAATGCACTCCACTGCACTTTTTCCATTCCATTCCATTCCATTCCGTTCCATTCCATTCCTTTCCATTCCATTGCATTCCATTCCACTCCATTTCATTACATAGCTTTCCATTCCACTCCATTTCATTACATAGCATTCCATTCCATTCCGTTGCATTCCATTCCATTCCATTCCATTCCAAGCCATTACATCCCATTCAATTCCATTCCATTTTTTCTGTTCCATTCCATTCCAATCTTTTCCGCTAAAATTCACTCCACTCCACTCCAACACATTCCATTCAATTCCATTCCATTCCA
>NW_022097168.1:0-53428 GCF_006542625.1 Nomascus leucogenys | reverse complement strand
AAAAAAAAAAAAATGTAAAATAAAAAAATTACCCAGGCATGGTGGCACATACCTGAGATCACAGCCACTCAGAAGGCTGAGTAGGAGGATTGCTTGAGCCTGATAGGTTAAGGCTGCAGTGAGCCATGATCATGCACTGCACTCTAGCCTGGGTGACAATGGGACACTGCCCTACTCTCCTCCTCCCCCAAAAAAAGGAAGAAGAAAAAGCCAGGAAACATGATACCACCAAAGGAGCATAATAATTCTCAGGCAACTGACTCCCCCTCCCAGAAAGGGAAGTTTACAAATTGCCTAAAAAGGAATTTAAAATAGTGACCTTAAGAAAACTGAGACATAAGAGAATACAGAGACAATTCAATGAAATTAGGAAAACAGTTCATTATCTGAATGAGAAATTCAACAAAAGAGATATCATAAAAATTGAATCAAACCTTGGAGCTAAAAAATTTAGTTAACGAAATAAAACATACAATAGAAAGCTTAAACAGCAAACTAGATCAAGGAGAAGAACAAAATCTCTGAACTTTGAAGATGAGTCTTTTGAAATTAGTCAGAGGAGGGAAAAAAAAGAATGAAAAGGAGTGAAGACAGCTTATAGGACCTGTGGATGCCATTAAAGAAGAACAAACATTTGCATTATGAAAAGTTCCAGAAGGAGAAGAGACAAAGATAGAGAAAGAAAGCTTATATAATAAATTGCTGAAAACTTCATAAGCCTTTGGAAGATACATGGATATTCGAATACACAAAGCTCAACTTTTCCCAAATAGATTCAACCCAAGGAAGTCCACTTCAAGACACATTATAATTAAACTATCAAAGTCAATGACAAAGAACATTTAAAAGCAGTAATAGAAAAATTTCAAGTCACATAAGGGAATGCCAATTAGACATCAGTGGATTTCTCAGCACACACCTTGTAGGGCAGGAGAGAATGGAATGACCATATCCAAAGTGCTGAAAAGAAACTGCTAACTATACTGCTATACTCAGCAAAGCTGTCCTTCAGAAATAAATGAGAAATAATCTCCCCAGACAAAACAAAGTGAAGGAATTATTACCACTAGACCTTCTTACAAGAGATGTTTAAGGGAGTTCTTTAAGTGGAAATAAAAGGACACTAATAACTAACATGGAAACATATGAAAGTATAAAATTCACTGGTAAAGGAAATATAGTCAACTCTAGAATACTCTGATATTGTTTATATATAGTTTCTATAAAGTATATATAGGTACAGATAGTATAAAGACCAAAATACTAAAAAAAAAAAAAAAGCTATATTAAGAGATACATATTAAAAATGATGTAAATTTGTAACATCAAAAATATAAATGAGGGAGGGTAAAGTCTAATGTTTTTGTATGGACTGAAGTTAAGTTGTTTTCAGTATAAAATAGTCTATGTTTTACGTAGCCTCATGTTAACCACAAAGAAAAAAATTATAGCAGATACACAATAGAAAGAAATAAATAAGTACTACAGAAACTCATCAAATCAAAGATGAACAAGAGAGAAAGGAACAAAGGATCTACAAAACAACCAGAAAAAAATTAATGATAGTTCATAGTAAGTCCTTACCCATCAATAATACTTGGAATGTAAGTGGATTAAATTATTTACAAAAGACAGAGTGGCTAAATGGATTTTTTTTAAATAATAAGTTAAGGATATGCTGCCCACAAGAGACCCACATAGCCTTAGGACAAACAGCTGAAAGGAGATTAAAGATATTTCATGCAAAATGATAACCAAAAAAGTAGCATGGCTATAATACAGCAGATAAAATAGACTTCAAGTTAAGAACTGCCAAGAAAAAGAGAAGGTTATTATTTAATGTAATAACTCAATTCATCACAAGGACATATGTAACATATATGCATCTAACACTGGATTACCTAACTATATAAAGCGAAATATTAATAGACATGGAGGGAGAATAGGTAGCAATACAATAATAGGACTACTTACTTCAATATCCCACTTTCAACAATAGACAGATCAATTAGATAAAAAAATTTAATAGGAAATACTGAATGAACTGCACTTTAGACATAATGGACTAACACACATATATAGAACTTTCCATCAATTAGCAGCAAAATACATTCTTCTGTAGTGCACATGAAATATTCTTCAGGATAGACATACGAGGCCACAAAATAAGTCTTAAATTAAGAACGACAAATTATATAAGTATTATTTCCAAACAGAAAATATAAAACTAGGAATCAATAACCAGTAGGAACTTTGGAAAAACATAAGTGTTGTGAAATTGAACATTCTCTGATAACCCAATGGTCACAAAAAAAAAAATCAAAAGGAATTTTAAAAAAATATTTTTGAGAAAAATAGCAATTGAAACACACATACCAAACCTATGGGATGCAGCAAAAGCAGGTCTAAGAGAGAAATTTATAGCCAATAAATGCTTACATTAAAACAGAAGAAAAGCTGAGTGCAGTGACTCACATCTGTAATCCTGGCACTTCAGGAGGCCAAGATGGTGAATAACTTGAGGTCAGGAGTTCGAGACCAGCTAGGACAACATGGTGAAACCACATCTCTACTAAAAATGCAAAAATTGGCAGGGGTGTTGGTGCACATCTGCAATCCCAGCTACTCAGAAGTAGGCTGAGGCAGGAGAATCACTTGAACCCAGAGGCAAGAGGTTGCAATGAGCCAAGATCATGCCACTACCACTCCAGCCTGGGTGACAGAGTGAGAGACTCATTAAAAAAAAGAGAGAGAGAGAAGAAAGATTCCAACTAAACACTAAACACTTTAGCCTAATATTATGCCCAAGGAACTAGAGAAAGAACAGATTAAATCCAAAGTTAGCAGAAGGCAGGAAATAATTAATCTGAGCAGAAAAAACCAAATAGAGAACAGAAAAAACCATAGGGGAAAAAAAAACAAAATAAGAGTGGCTGCACAGGGGTCATGCCCATAATCCCAGCACTCTGTAGGGCCTAGGAGTGATCACTTGAGTCAGGAGTTCGAGATCCAGTCTGGCCAAGATGGTGAAACCCATCTCTACTACAAATACAAAAATTAGCTGGGTGTAGTGGCACATGCCTGTAGTCCCAGTTACTTGGAGCTCTGGTCAGGAGGATTGCTTGAACCCAGAAGGGAGAGGTTGCAGTAAAAAAAAGATCGCACCACTGTACTCTAGCCTGGGCAACAGAGTGAGACCCCCCTCAAAAATAATAATAATAATAATAATAGGGAGTTGGTTTTTGAAAAAAAAAAAAAAAAAAACCCTTAGCTAGACTAAGAAAAAAGAGAATAGACTCAAATACATAAATGAGAAATGAAATTGGAGCCATTACAGCAGAGATTGGAATGGTATTTAAAATCTCCCAACAAAGAAAAGCCCAGGACCAAGTGGCTTTACAGCTGAATTCTACCAAACTTTCAAAGAATTAATATCAACGCTTCCTAAACACTTCCAAAAAATAGAACTGGGAGAAATACTCCCTAACACATTGTTAAGACCAAACATCACTTGATACCTTAAGCCAGACTAAGACACCACAAGAAAAGAAAACTACAAAGCCAATATCTCTAATGACATTGATGTGAAAATCCACAATAAAATTTGAGGAGCAAAACTGAGTCAGTAACACATCAAAAATGTTACACATCATGATCAAGTGTCATGCAAGGCTGTTTTAATTTATTCAAACCAATCATGTTATACATCACATTAACAGACTGAAGACAAAAACCACATGATCATATCAATGATGCACAAAAATCACTCAACCAAAGTTCATGTTATTTCATAAATTAAAAAACTCTTAACAGTTTAAGTATAGAAGGAAAGTTCTCAAGATAAAAAAGCTAGTCACAAAAGACACACTAATGCAAACAATGGGGAGAAACTGAAAGCTTTTCCTCTCAGAACTGGTACATGGAGGCAAGGAAGCCCACTCTCACCACTTCTTTTCAGCATAGTACTGGAAGTTCTAGCAAGAGCAATTACACAAGAAAAAAATAATAAAAAGATACCCAAATCAAAAAGAAGAGGTAAACTTCTCTCTATTTGAAGATGGCATAATCTATATGTAGAAAATGCCAAGGAGTCCACCAAAAAAAAAACCTGTAATCTAAAAATGAATATGTAAAGTTACAAATATAAATCACATACAAAAATCTGTGCATTCGATATGCAAATAATGGTCAAACTGAAAAAGAAATCAAGAAAATAATCCTAATTACAGAGCATAAAAAATATTTGGAATAAATTTAACCAAGGAAGTGAAAACCTATATACTGAAACTGTAAAACACTGATGAAAATACTGAAGAGGAACAAATAAGTGAATATATTCCATGATCAGAATGGAAGAATTGTGGTTTTTAAAATGTCTGTACTGCCTAAAGCAATATATAGATTTCAATGCAATCCATACCAAAACCCCCAATGATATTCTTCATAAGAAATAGCAAAAAGAATCCCAAAACTCACATGGAACCACAAAAGACTCCAAACAGCCAAATTAATTTGAGATAAAATAAGTTGGAGGCATCACACTTCCCAATTCAAAATTGTATTACAAAGCTATAGTAATCAAACACTATGGTACTGGCATAAAACCAGACATACGACCATGGAATAGAAAGAGTACAGGAATAAATCCAGTCATAATTAGCTAACTAATTTTCAACAAAGCACCAAGAAAGACAATGAGGAAAGGATGGTCTCTTCATAAATGGTCCTGGGAAAACTGATTTCCACATGCGAAGAATAAAACTGGACTGTTACCCTACACTGACTTTTATCCATTTGAGTTGATTTTGTGTAGGATAAAAGAAAAGATCTAAAACCTAAGACCTGGAACTCTAAAACTCCTAGAAGAAGGGTAAAGCTCTTTGACATTGGCCTCGGCAATGATTTCTTAGATATCACATTAAAGCTCAGGCTACAAAAACAAAAATAAATAAATGGGACTACATCAAACTAAAAAGCTCTGCCCAGCAAAGAGAATAATCAACAAAATGAAAAGGCAACCTACAGATCAGAAAAAAACCATATATCAGATAAGGGGTTAATATCCAAGATGTATAAAGAACTCATGCAACTCAATAGCAAGAAAACATATAACCCAATTTAAAAAATGGCAAAGGACTTGAACAGACATTTATCCAAAGAGACACACAAATGGCCAACAGTACATGAAAAGGAGTTCAACAACACCAGTCAGAAAGTGTAAACGAAACCACTATGAGATGCCATCTCACACCTGTTAGGATGGCTATTATTAAAAAATACAAGAGATAACAAGTGCTAGTGAGAGTGTGGAAAAAGAGAAACCCTTTGTACCCCTTGTATCAACTCTGTTGGTGGGAATGTAGTTGGTATAGCCATTATGAAAACAGTATGGAAGTTTCAGAAAATTAAAAAATAGACCTACCATATGGCCCAGCACTCCCTCTTCCGGGTACATTACCTAACGGAAATGAAATGACCACCTCATAAAAATATTGCAACTCTCATGTTTAATGCAGAATAGTCAAATAACCAAGATATGGAAACAATCTAGTGTCCATCAATGGACAAATGAATAAGGAAGCTGTGGTATATACACAATGGAATATTTATTCAGCCTTAAAAAGAAGAACTCCTGCCATTTGTCACCACATGGATGGACCGGAGGACACTACACTAAGTGAATTAAGTCAGACACAAAACATATTGCATAGTCTCACTTATATGTGGAATCTTTTAAAAGGTCAAATATATGGAGAATAAAACAGTGGTTACCAGGATCAGAGTTATGGGGCACAGGAATGGGAAGATGTAGGTCAAAGGATACTGAGTATCCCTAATTGATTTGCAGATTCCATCTAATTCCTAACAAAATTCCTACTGCCTTTTTTTTTTTTTTTTGCCCAGAAATATAAAAGCTAATTCTAAAATTCAGGCTAGGCATGGTGGCTCATGCCTGTAATACCAGCACTTGGGAGGCTGAGATGGGAAGATCACTTGAAGTCAGTTCAAGACCAGCCTGGGCAACAAAGAGAGATCCCCCCCAACCCATGTATATAAAAATAAAGATAACAAAATTAGCCAGTGCAGTGGCATGCACCCGTAATCACAGCTCCTCAGGAGGCTGGGGTGGAGCCCAGGAGATTGACTCTACAGTAAGCGATGATTGCACCACTACACTCCAGCCTGGGCAACAAAGGAAAAAAATCCTAAAATTCATATGGATATGTAAGTGGTCCAAAACAGCCAAAACGATCTTGAAAAGAGAAACAAGGTGGAGGACTTGTACTTCCCAGTTTCAGTGGGGTTATGTTACAGTAATCAGTACAGTGTGGTTCAGGCATAAGGATACATATATAGATGAATGGCATAAAATTAAAAGTCCAGAAATAAACCTGCACATCTATGGTCAATTAATTTTTGACAAGAGTGGCAACACCATTGAGTAGGAGAAAAATACTGTTTTCAACAGTTGTGCTGGAACAGCTGGACATCCACATGCAAAAGAATTAGAGCCTTAGCTTCTACCATACACAAAAAATTAATTCAAAATGGAAAAAACTTAAATGTAAGAACCAAAGTAATAAAACTCCTTGAAAATACAGGTACATTTTCATGACCTTGGATTAAATAATGGCTTATTGGCTATTATACCAAAAGCACAAGCAACCAAAGAAAAAATTAATATATGGACTTCCTAAAACTTTAAAACTTTTCACTTCAAAAGATACTTTTCTCCCATTTTAACTTTCTTGATAGTATTTGCAAGACATATTTCTGATGAGGTTCTAACATCGAAAACATCTAAAGAACCCTTACAACAATAAAAAGACAACCACAGTTAAAAAATGGTAAAGGATTTAAATAGAATTTCTTCAATTAAGATTTAAAATGACAAGTAGAAGAAAAAATGCTAATCATTAGTCACCAGGGAAAAACAAATCAAAACTACAATAACATACCACTTCACACACACTAGGATGCTTATAATAATGAGAGAACAAGGCCGGGCACAGTGGCTCACGCCTGTAATCCTACACTTTAGGAGGCCGAGGCCGGCGGATCACGTGAGGTCAGGAGTTCAAGACCAGCCTGACATGGTGAAACTCCGTCTCTACAAAAAAAAAAAAAAAAAAAATTAGCCAGGTGTGGTGGGTGCACCTGTAATCCCAGCTACTCGGGAGACTGAGGCAATTGCTTGAACCCGGGAGGCAGAGGTTGCAGTGAGCTGAGATTGCGCCATTGCACTCCAGCCTGGGTGACAGACTGAGACCTTGTCTCAAAATAATAATGAGAGAATGAAAGAAAGAAAATGTGAATGAACCTTAAAATATTAAGAGTGAAAGAAACCAGTCACAAAGACCATATCTTTTATGCTTCCATTTATATGAAATATACAGAACAGGCAAATCTACAGAGACAGAAAGAAGACTAGTTGTTGCCTAGTAGTAGGGTATAGAATTGGGTGCTAATGAGGATGGAGTTTCCTTTTAGGGGTGACTAAAATGTTATAAATTGACTGTGGTAATAGTTGTACAAATTTGAATATGCTAAAAACCACTAAACTGTACACTCTGAATGGGTGAATAGTATGGTATATAAATTATATTTCAATAAATCTGTTAAGAAATAAAATAAATTTAGTGGCACATGCCTATAGTCTTAGCTACTTAAGAGGCTGAGGCAAAAGGATTGCTTGAGCCCAGGAATTCTGGGCTGCAGTGATCCATGATCACATCCATGAATAGCTACTGCACCCCAGCCTTGGGAACATAGCAAGACCCTGTCTCAAATAAATAATAAATAAATAAATAAAATTGGCATAATTTTTTAAGAAGATCTGTGGTTCCTCAAAATAGCTACTTTGGAAAGCAGTGTACCTAGCATATTAGTAAGGAAGAACAGGCTTTGCTGCAGGAACAAATAAACCCACATCTCAGTGACTCATGTCACACCCAGTGCTGGCTGACTAGCTCTCCTGGGCAATTTCTCTAAGTGGTGACTTTGGGACCCAAGCTTCTTTCATCTTGTGACATTGCCATGTAAATATATACCCACTGAGGTCACTGTGGAAAGGCAAGAGAGCATGGATGATGGCTCAAGGGAGGTTACAGCTGGCTTGAAAGTTGTACACCTTACTTCCTCCTGCACCACAATGGCCAAACTATGGTCATATAGCTCCAACTTAATTGCAAGGGTGCTGGAAAAGTCTTCCAATGTGCCCAGGGAGAGGAAAGTGAAATATGATTTGGTGAACCCATGGCATTGTCTCTGTCCCAAATCACCCATGAAGGAAGGTCGAGGGGAGAGGGGAGAAAGAAAGAAAAAGGAAACCAGCTAGTGCTCAAATTTGTAGAGATCCTCTTTGGCAAATATTTTCATATGCAGTTGAAAAGAATAAATCTTCCTAACTCATAATTTTGTTTTTTGGGCTATTGACACCTTCAGGACTCACTCGTTAGGTCCACTGCCTACCAATTACATTCCCTGCACTCCCCACACTCTTAGTGTATCTCAGTCACTCCTCGTATTGCAGGTTATTTGTTTTATATCTATATCTACGTCCCATTGTACTCATTTCTTTACCCCAACTGGTAGCAAAAGCCCAGCACATACTAGATGGCCAAGACAAGTTTTGGGACCACAACATAAGTAATCCAGTTGAGAAACACTAGGCAAACACCTCAAGAGCAAGCACAGGGTCTTATTCTGGCAACTTTGCAGTGTTCAGCACACCATAGGGATCATTTGACTGATTCTTCTCTGGCCCAACCAAAGCTAAGCAGCGCCAAGCAGGTATGGTCATTCATCCATCCATCATTGAGGATCAACTTTCTGCCAGGCACTGAGCTAGGTGCTGTAGATTTTAGCCTGACCATCTCTAAATCAGGGAGCTAATGAAGATGCTGAGCCTTCACCACTCAAAGAGATCCTCTTGTGTCATTTGGGAAGAGGGAGGTTGCCCTGGAGTAGTCACCATGTCTGAGTCTATTCTTTGAAGGCAATGGGGAAGAGTTCTGCTCTAGACCTAGCCAACAGTTGGTGCTGTTGGTGTGGATGGGAGCAGAGGGAGGGGCTGGCCCTGTGATCATAGTTTTGCCCATGCTTTAGTGATGAATAGTGTGTATCCCTTCTCTGTAGCTGACATTCACTTCTTTAGGGCTTTAACTGCCCCTTTTCCTTCAGGGGCAGAGTTAACCAGCTGCTCAGTTCATGGTGTGCTAGCACGATTCTCCATGTGAGGTCCTGCTCCTACTGTACTTTACTTATTCTCTTTATCCCAATCTCCACTCCCACCTTTGCACATTCAACCCTTCTGTTGCATTTAATGTTTCTCTTTCTTTTTCTCCACACACTTCAGAAACCTGACAAGTTGATAGGTATGTATTTTCAGGTTACTACAAATGATGTGGTGTTAGAGATTTTGTCCCGCTTCTTACTTTTCTCACTCACACTATTTTTAAGGCTGTAGCCACGGTGATGGGTGTCCACCCTGTTTGTGGCTGTGGGTCATCCATGTGACAGTCTGTCATTTTACTCACCCATTCCCCAGTGATGGATGCCAAACTCTAACTCCACTGTCCCCAAATACTGTGATAAATCACTTCTTGGTCACTTTGTGTGCAAATCTTTGGGACATATGCCCAGGAACAAAATGTCTAGCACTTGAATGATACAGGTATCAATGTCACTAAGCAGAGCGAGAACCCCCTCTAGAATGGCTGTACTCAGCTACCTGTGAGCCAACCATGCATGGAATATCTCAACCTTCACATCCCTGTGGCCGGTACAGGCTCAGAGAGAGGCCAGTGCAGCTCACAGTCTAGAGTTATCAAGGAAAAGCCATCATTCCAAGGTCCGTCCCCTGAAAGGTGGCATCTCCTGAGTGTCATCCTGTCTCATCTTTTCCTCACCCAAGGGTCCTCCCTGGTGGATATGGTTCTCCTCCTCGTCCCGTAAACTTCTCGTGCCCCAGCATGGGCCTCCCCACCACAGACTTGGCATCTGGGGCGGGTGGACAGGAAGCGGGGTGGACTGGCCAACCCGAGTGGCAGAGCATTGGCTTTGGCAATTTGGTGGAGGAAGACAGGATCCAGAGGGAGATGAGCTCTCACCCTGAGTAAGCGTTCAGAAGCAGCATTCAAGTTCCCCCCTGCCAAGTTTTTCATCTGATGTTCACCACACCCCCCGGGTAACTGGGATGTGTAAAGATGAAGAACCCCCACTCCCAAGTGAGGGGATTTGCCTCAAGGAGAGGCTGAGTTGAGGCTAGAACCTCCTTGGCTTTTTGGACATTCAGTCCAAAAAGTGGGTGGGGGTGGGCCCTTGCTCCCCAGAGAAGAGAGGGAGGAAGAGAGAAAGGGGAAAAGGAGCCAGGCCAGCAACTGCAGATAAACAAGGATATTCCCAGGTCTCAGCCCCAGGGCACTTGAAAGCCGGCAGCTCAGGCAGAGGCTGTGATGGGTCCCCCAGCGGAGCTTCAGTAAAACACCATGGTGTCACCAGTCATTTGTCTCCCTGGCACAGGGCCCACTGATCTACTCTTGGCTCGGAATAAACTGGTTCCCCAGAGGAGAGACCATCTGGCTAATTCTGCACAAATACATAGAACTTGCTGCAGTCAAGTCCTGTGCGCTGACCCCACCACGCCGGCCAGTCCAGGGCCATGTGGCCACCTCTTCACCTCCACCAAATGAAGCTGGTACAGCTGTTGGCAGAGCCAGAAGGGGTACTTTCTAGGCACATACCTGCCCCTAGGATGGGAGGCCTTTGTATACATTTTTTATTGTAGATGGGGTCTGAGATAATTTTTGTCCTACTCTGGTGTCCATGGACTGTCACACCACCACTTCTGCTTTCAGGCAGAAAACCACCTCCCAGCAGGCTCCCACTGAGGACTCTCGCCTGACCTGGAAACCCCTGGCTCCTCTCTCTGCTGCCATCTGCCTCAGGGAGAGTTGGGCTGGAGGAGGGAGTGGAGCAGTGGGGACAGGAAGTCCCTCACTAGACCCAGCAAAACAGGGATCCTTGGCTTGGGGTGGGCAGCTTTCTCCAGCCCCCTGTTTCCACCTGGAAACGTTTATTTCCCCAGTTGGACACTCAGAATCTCAAATGACATCAAGGCCACGAATAAATCTCTCCTCTGCAGGGCATTCTTTTCACATGCCCTCAGAGCATGACTGAGTTTGGAAGAATTCTGAGCAATGGTTGGTTTGCTGCAAATGGGCATCGTCAGGTGTTCCTGTAGCCAGAGAAACAGGAAATGGGGACAGAGGAGAGGGGATGACAGTAGAGCTTTGAGTCCTTGGGTTCCAAGAGGGGAGAAGATGGATGTGGCATGCGTGTCTAGGGTCCAGGCTGAATGCCCGGAACGGCAGAGGAGACCGGGCTACAGGGTCACGTCATGGAGCAGAAGGCCTGTGCACCAGAACGCACCATGAAGCCACCATCTGGGGTCAACAGGGGCAGCTGAACCTCATCAATGCCTAGGGTTTCTGGTCACCTCCTACCTATGCAAAGCTGTGGACAATAAGCTGGACCAGCAGTTACAACCCAAAGAGCGAGAGGAGAGCTCACCACAGTCATGCCTTGCCAGCCCCTCTTCTTGACCCCAACATTAGAACAGCAAGTGCCAGGAGGCAGGAGAGTCATGTGCAACTGCCCCTACCCCACTCTCCATCTATGGAAACACCAGGTTTAGCCCCCACTAGGTAGAGAAGGGAAGAGAGATTGACGTTTCAAAATGAGCTAACAGGGGACTTCTATTTACAGCAATATGAGAAACTAGGTAACCTGAAAGGCACACCCACTGCAATATGGTCAGAAATGCTTGGTACAATAGAACAGACTCTAAATGCAGAGTTAGTTCTATAGAAAATAAAGGCCAAAAGATGAACTGGGAACCAACAATTAGGTACACAAGTTCATGAGCTCCCCACCCACCAGGGCTGGCATCCTCTCACTAACTCAGGGGCTTGGGTTGGTTTTGTTTTGCTTTTTGAGACAGAGTCTCGCTATGCTACCCAGGTTGGAGTGCAGTGGCACGATTCAGCTCACTGCAACCTCCACCTCCCGGGTTCAAGTGATTCTCATGCTTCAGCCTCCTGAGTAGCTGGGATTACAGATGTGCATCACTATGCCTGGCTAATTTTTGTATTTATTGTTAGTAGAAATGGGGTTTTGCCATGTTGACCAGGCTGGTCTTGAACTCCTGGCCTCATGTGATCCACCCAACTTGGCCTCCCAAAGTGCCAGGATTACAGGCATGTGCCACCGTGCCTGGCCTACGGACTTGGGTTTTAATGCCGTGAGGAATTGGAGAGGAAGCCTTGGACCTGCCCCGCAACACTCACAAATGAGGGGTTCTTCAAAGGCAGGATGCACTCTCAGTAATCATCATCTAGAGAAAAGTTCTCCCACTGGCAGTTATGTCAGGGATATTAGACTTGGCCTGGGCTCTGAGTAGGGAAAATGATTCTCCTATGAATTTGTCATCACAGGCCCATACTCATGTGATGGGATTAGGCTATATATGACACACATGGGCCAGAAAAACCCCAGGTCAAAACATGGGTATGCAAAGCAGTCCTGGGCTGGTGACACGCCGAGCACCTAGCTGAAGCAAACCCAAAGCACCTGGAGGCACCCACTGTCATGTAAGGTACAGAAGATTCCAATAGATGAAGTCCCCATTAAGACCAGCTCACAATCCCAAATTACAAAACACTGGCAACTCCAAGTCAATAAACTTCAGGGATGAAAAGATAGAATGATCAAAACGGAGCCTACAACATAAATTGGCTTAAAATTACTAAAGACCTAAAATAAAAAATAAAAACAGAAAAAAAGAATCAAGATACATGAAAAAATAGGTAAATTTTAAAAAGTATTTCCAGAAAGTAAAATTTTTTAAATATTTTTTAATTTTTTTAATTTTATTATTATACTTTAAGTTTTAGGGCACATGTGCACAACGTGCAGGTTTGTTACATATGTATACATGTGCCATGTTGGTGTGCTGCACCCATTGGGGGAGGGACAGCATTAGGAGATGTACCTAACGCTAAAATACAATTATTGAAATAGAAATATCTCTGCAGGGGCCGGGCGCGGTGGCTCACGCTTGTAATCCCAGCACTTTGGGAGGCCGAGGCGGGCAGATCACGAGGTCAGGAGATCGAGACCACGGTGAAACCCCGTCTCTACTAAAAATACAAAAAATTAGCCGGGCGTGGTGGCGGGCGCCTGTAGTCCCAGCTACTCGGAGAGGCTGAGGCAGGAGAATGGCGTGAACCCGGGAGGCAGAGCTTGCAGTGAGCCGAGATTGCGCCACTGCACTCCAGCCTGGGTGACAGAGCGAGACTCCGTCTCAAAAAAAAATAAAAAAAGAAAAAAGAAATATCTCTGCAGATGGGTTACCAGTGATTCTCAAAGTTTATCACACCTGAGGATCTCCTGGAGGGCTTGTTAAACACAGACTGCAGGGCCACCTCCAGAGTTTCTGGGGCAGGGTCTGAGAATTTGCATTTATAAGAAGTACCCAGGTGAAGCTGCGCTGATGATCTGGGGTCAACGGGTTAGGCTGATTAACTCTGGCCAAAGACAAAATTCTGACTGACCAAAAGTAGTTGACAAGTTAGTGAATAAAGCTGGGTTATTTTAATAGATCTTCTATCCAGGGGAAAGGAGTTTCAATCAGCACACAGTTGAAAGCAGTAACTGAGAAAAATAAAACCATGTCCACGTGCATGTTTCAAATACACTGTCAGGATTTTCAATAGTGTAAGTAGTCTGTATCTTGTCCAAGGTTACAAAGAACATTATATATTGAGAAGAGATTCAATACAGCAAGAATATATAGTTATAAACATTTAGCACTTAACAGAATATGCAAAGCAGAAAGGAAGCGAATTGGAGGGAAAAATAGTTCTACAATAATCGTTGGAGACCTCAGCCCCCCACTTTCAATAATGGAAAGAACAACCCGACAGAAGATAAGAAAGGAAATGAGAGGCCTTGAACAACACAGCAAGCCAAGTCCACCCAACGCACACCAGCAGGCCCCCAGTGCATTTCAGCTAAGGCCTCTGGACACAAGGCCCATGACAGGTGTGTTAGTGAGCCCACGACTGCTGTGACAAATTACCACAAACTTGGTGACTTCCAACGACACACATTTATGATCTTACAGTCCTGGAGGTCGAAAGAGTAAAAAGAGGTCTCACTGAGCTAAGATCAAGCTGCTGGCAGGGCTGTGTTTCTCTCCGGAGGTTTGATGGGAGAACCCAGTCCCTTACCTTTTCCAGCTGCTAGGCAGAGGCCACCCTGTTCTGTGGCCCGTCCTCCATCCTCAAAGCCAGGAAAACTGGGCCGAGACCTCCTGCCGCTGTCTACTGCCTCTGTTCTCTCTGTCCTGCCTCTCTTCCTTATAGGGACAGGTGATTGCATTGGGCCCACCTGGGCGACCCAGGCTACTCTCCTTACCCATTAAGCTCCCCATGCTCAGTCTTTTCTTCTGTCAGATGGAGAATATAATCCCCTAGTTTTAGGGAATTTTGAGGAATAAAACGGATTACTAAACTGTGAGTTCCTCGAGTCAATAAAGATTAACTGAGCACTTACTGTGTGTAAGGCAACCTTCCTAAGTGCTGGGGATACACCAGTGAGCAAAACACACAAAAATGCGTGTTTCTGTCTGTGTGTGCAATTAATCTGCCTTAATTCCATCCGCAACTGTAATTCCCTTTTGCCATGTAAGGGGACAAATTCACAGGCTCTGGGGAATAGGATGTGGCCATCCTTGGGGGCTTTATTCTGCCTTCCACGGTGGAGGACTGCAGAGCTGTGGGCGAAATGTTTGGAGCTGGTGCCATTAAAACCCTCTGCAGTTCCCGCTTCAAGGCGCAACTCTCAAGTCCTGGCACCTGGGTTTGCGGCCATGTGAGGCTCCGAGCAGCTGAAGATATCAGAGGCCCTGAAGGTATGTGTGGTTTCCCAGGTTAAAGCTGGCACGGAGAGAGAAGAGCGTGGCAAGTCAGGCAAACCCGGTGAACTCCCTTTGTCAGCTTTCCTTCCTTCTGCGCCAGAACCCAGGGCCTTCTGGGCTGAGAGGCCGCAGCCTGCATTGGAAGGACACTGAGTCACGGACGTGGGAAGATGACCATCGGTGTCCGAGACGCGAGTATAAAGCCTGGCTCTGCGCGATCTTGGGCGAGCAGCGCTTCGCCAGGCTCGGCCCACGGCGACGCCACAGTGCCTCCTGCCGGCCGACGTCCTCGCTCGTGCACTCCACCCGGCAGTGCGGCCGCGCACCCGCCCCCTCCCGAGCACCTGGGCGCGCACTTAGCCTGTACCTGGGCGTGCCCCTGGGCGTTCAACGCGGCCTGTGCGGCTCTCACCTTGGACCTGAGGCTTCCCGCTTCGTTCTAGAGTGAAGGCTGGACGCGCCCAGACAGGAAGGTGTCAGCTCCGCCCCACACCCAGGTGGCCTGTGCTGTCCCTTAAGTACGGCAGCAACAATGTCACCTGGGGAGGAAAGCTTCATGGAGCTCAACAGATTTGCAGGGGTGAAAGATGGAGGGAGGAGGGGAGTTGGATTTCTATCCTAGTTTTTATCTGGGTAACTCCTGAGCCAAGCACAGCTTTGTGAGCCTCTAGAGACCCCCTAACCTACTTCCATCAACTGGACATAAAGAGGGGAGCCCAATAGCAACTGCATCCATTCTAAAACCAAAAGCTACTGTTATTTGCCAGGCATGGTAGTAAGTGTCCTATGAGTGTTAATTCATCCATCAAACATTCATTGAGCTTCCACTCTGAGCCAGATCGTGTCTAGGTGTCTGGGATGCAGAGGTGACGAACGTGCACACACAGGCACGCACACACATTCCTATCCCCTCTACTTCCTCGGCACTGTTGTTTGACATGGCAATTACTACCATCTAAAACATTATATATTTTACTTTATTTTTCTTATATTATTGTCTGCTACCACACATGCATGCCTGTGCACATCAACACCAACCCACACACACTCACAGACACACACATTTTTGTGTGTTTTGCTCACTGTTGTGTCCCCAGCACTTAGGAAAGTTGCCTTACACACAGTAAGTGCTCAGTCTTTATCAACTCAAGGAATTCACAGTTTGGTAATCTGATGTATTCCTCAAAATTCCCTAAAACCAGGGGATTATATTGTTCATTTGACAGAAGAAAAGGCTGAGGATGGGGAGTGGCCAGCATGGACTGATTCAACTCTTAGCAGTGGAGACGGGAGGCAGACCCAGGTCTGCTGATCCTAAATCCTGTGCTCGGAGTGTCCCCCATAAGCTAATTACTGGAGAAAGCAGAAAGAAAAGAAACCACTATTATCAGCATTGCTTTTCATTTTATTCATCTTAAGAGTGAACACAGTGAAAGCAGGCAGCTACATGTTAGCCGTAAACGGTAGACCACATCTGTTCAAGAGTCCCTCCCAGATCATTACATATAAAAATGGCAAATAAAATAATTTTAGCTTTATTTATTTATTTAAAGTTCTACTGAGATAGCAATAAAATAAGGAAAACAATTAGAGGGCAGAAATTACATTGGAATCAAAATCCTGTATGAGTGAGCTGAATTTTGTCCTGAAGGCTTCTGCTGATTTCCAGTAGCCTAGAGCCACAGCTACACTGAGCTGTGCTGGGTACAAATGACCAAAGTAAGAAGGGAGCTGGGCTGGAGGAAGAGTTGTGATCAGAGACCCCTGCATAAAGTCAGAAATCCCAGAAGTCAATACCTTCAGTGGGTGAGCACAGAAGCAAAGAAATAAAACATTCCCCTAACACATTCTTAACCACCTGTCCCTATTTGACTAGAAAGAGGGTAAGAATCTACACTTTTTGTGAAAATTGAAGCCCCCTTGCAAATAGAAAGTTTTGGGTTTGGTGTTTTTTGTTTGTTTTTTGAGATGGAATCTCACTCTGTCACCCAGGCTGGAGTGCAGTGGCGCAATCTCAGCTCACTGCAAGCTCTGCCTCCCGGGTTCACACCATCATTCTCCTGCCTCAGCCTCCCGAGTATCTGGGACTACAGGTGCCCACCACCATGCCCGGCTTATTTTTTTTTGTATTTTTAGTAGAGATGGGGTTTCACCGTGTTAGTCAGGATGGTCTCAATCTCCTGACCTCGTGATCTGCCTGCCTCAGCCTCCCAAAGTGCTGGGATTACAGGTGTAAGCCACCGCGCCCGGCCTGGGTTTGTTTGTTTTCTGAGACGGAGTCTCGCTCTGTCACCCAGGCTAGAGTGCATTGGTGTGATCTTGGCTCACTGCAACCTCCGCCTCCCAGGTTCAAGCAATTCTCCTGCCTCAGCCTCCCAAGTAGCTGGAATTACTGGCACCCACCACCATGCCCGGCTAAGTTTTGTATTTTTAGTAGAGATAGGGTTTCACCATGTTAGCCAGGCTGATCTCAAACTCCTGACTTCAGGTGATCCACCTGCCTCGGCCTCCCAAAGTGCTGAGATTACAGGCGTGAGCCACTGCTCTCAGCCAGAAATTTTAGTTTGAAGTGATCTGAAGTGGACTGTGCTTCCTGGCACCTAGCATAAGCAAATACAAGTTCTCTCCAAAAGGTTTAAGCTGAGGCCTTAATGATTTCTCAAAGATAGTGACTAGGAACATGATTTTATAATCAAAAGTCACAAAACATATGAAGAAACAAACTGTCAAGAAATAGGTTCCATGCTCAGTAATGGTAGACTGAGTGAATCAGAACAACTCTCCCTCAAGAACAACAGAAAATCTTGACATCATTGGCAAGCAAACAAGTGAGTGAGAAATTATGGAAAAGAGACGGAATTCCAGAAAAGTTAGCTCAGAATTTGAAGTCATTTTGACCTGGGGATACTAAAAAGGGATCAGCCCTCAAAGGAACTGAAGACCAACTGCAAAATTATGTCAGTCCCTGATTATATTAAGATGACCTGGGGTAACTAGTGCTTCTAGTCTCATTGCCTAGAGAAAAAGTAATCCTCTTAAAATGTAGATACAATTATCCAGAACCTCAAATTACCTCTTAAATGTTTACATATACTACCCAGCATTTAATTTTTAAAAAGCCAGGAATAGCAGAGGTTAAGATATTAACAAAACTCAAGATAATCAATGAACAGTAGGCACATATCCTTGGAGCATCCAGGATTTGAAATTATCAGAAACAAACCTCATACAGCTATAATTAATTGGTTTAAGAAATACAAAAGTATTTCATCAGAGAATGAGAAAGGATTCAAAATAGAAATCCTAAATCTTAAAACTTTAGAACAAACTGAAATTATGAAATCAATAGATTGGTTTAACAGGAGTTTGAATTCAACTGAAGAAAAAGTGAATTGGGAGATGGAATCAGAAAAAAAATACATGCTGAGGCACAGAAAGACAAAATGTTGGAAAATACAGAAGGAATATAAGAGGCATCTAGAGTATGGTGAAAACATCTAGCATATTTGTTATGAGGAGTCACAGAGGAAAGGAGAAGACAGAGTGGAGAAGAAGTACTATTTGAAAAGAAGAGAATTTTCAAAAATGAATAAAAGATGGGACACCACAGATATAAGCAGCACTATAATCCCCAAGAAGGAGAGAAACCCCACCATGTCTAGGGACATTACAGCAAACTGATGAAAAGCAAAAACAGAGAAAAATCTGAAAGCATTTGGAAAAAAAAAAAAAAAGAAAATTATCTTCAAAGGAGCAACACTAAGACTGACGACTGATTTTAAAATAGAAACAATAGACTCCAGGAAACAAAGGAACAGCATCGTGATGCCATCTTGCCAAACTGGAATTCTATACCCAGTGAAAATATCCTTCAAAAAGTGAAGGAGAAATAGAGGCTGAAAGACAAACAGCATTGAGAAGCACATTACCAGCAAAAAAATTTAAAAAGATACTGTAATTAAAAATCTGCTCACAAAGAAAACCAGGTGCAGACAATTTTGCAAGTGAATGCTTACAAACATTTAAGAAAGAAATAACACTGCTTCTACACAAAATCTTCCAAAGCACAGGAAAAGGGGAATGAAATTAAAATTATGTACCACCTTTTTAAAAAAAGAATAAAAAGATGAACATTTAGAGAAAAATGTAAAGATATAAATAAAGTAAGCAATGTACTATGCTATGGACTGGAATATTCAATATTTAAAAATATCAGTTCTCTAATAGATCTGTGCAACTTGTTCTAAAAGTCATGTCGACATTGACACACAACTTGAATAGACCTCAAGGGAAGTATTTTTTTTTAAAGCCAATCTCAAAAGGTTACACACTACATGATTCCATTATTCTTGGAATAATGAAGTTACAGAGCTGGAAAACAGACTAATGGTTGCCCGAGATTAACATTAGGAGGTTTGGGAGATAACCATCTGTTCAGTGTAGTAAGGCAAGAACAGGCAACTAAAGGGTGAAGATTAGAAAGGAAAAAGTAAACTGTCATTGTTTACAGATAACATGATTGCATGCATAAAAAATTAAAAGAAAACAGGTAAAACATCAAAGCTCATGAAATAATTTATCTAGGTTACTGGCTAAAGGTTACTATGAAAAATCATTTGTATTTCTTTACACCAACAACAAACATAAAGAAAATTAATTTCTCCCCAGAAAGTTGTTTAGCCTGAATCTAATCATAAGGAAACAAGCCAAATCTAGATTGCAGGACATTCTACAAAATGACTGGCCTAGACTTTTCAAAGATGCCAATGCATGAAAAGAGGGAGCCGGAAAGGAGGTGGGGTGTTCTAAATTAGATTAAAGAGACATGAAAAATGAATGCAATGTGTGATCCTAGATTAGATTCCAGGTTTTCTTGAGATACAATCTATGTAGCATAAAATGCACCGTCTTAACGGATGCATGTCTGTGATTTTTAACATATTCACCAAGTTGTGCAATCATCACCATGATCTAATTCCAGGACATTCTCATCGCCTCCCAAAATCCCTTCTACCCATTAGGTGTCACTTCCATTTCTGCACTCCGCCCAGCCCCTGCCAACTGCTAATCCACTTGCTGCCTCTATAGGTTTGCCTATTCTGGGTATTCCAAATAAATGAAACCATCCGATATGTGGTCTTTTATATCTGGCTTCTTCCTTCACTGACATTTCTTCAACATTTTCAAGGTTCATCCATGTTTTAGCATGTATCAATACTTCACATCTTTTTAAGGCTAAATAATATTCCATTGTATGGATTTATCACATTTTGTTTATACATTCATCAGTCAAAGGACATTTGGGTTGTTTCTGTTTTGGCTATTGTGAATAATGCCACTATGAAGATTCACGTACACATTTTTGTGTGAACATATGTTTTCAGCTCTCTCAGATATATACCTAGGAGTGGAACTGCTGGATCATATGGTAACCGGACATCTAGCTTTTTGAGGAACTGCCAGGCTGTTTTCCACAGCTGCCGCACAATTTTCCATTCCCACCCGCAAATGTATAAGGGTTCCAATTTCTTCACATCTTTGTTGACACTTGTTATTAATTTTTTTTATTATAGCCATACTAGTGAGTGTGAAGTGGTACCTCATTGTAGTTTCGATTTGCAGTTCCCTAATGACTAATGATACTGAATATATTTTCATGTGCTTATTGGTAATTTCTATGTCTTCTTTGTAGAAATGCCTATTCAATTTCTTTCTCCATTTTTAAATGGAGTTGCCTTTTTATTATTAAGTTGCATGAATTCTTTGAATTCTTTATATGTTCTAGAAACTAGACACTTATCAGATAAATGACTTGCAATATTTTCTTCCAGTATGTGGGCTGTCTTTTGACTTTGATAGTGTTATTTGCTGCACATTTTTTTTAATTTTGATGAAGTTCAGCTTATCTGTTTTTTCTTTGATTGCTTGTGCTTTTGGTGTCATATCCACAAAGCTGTTGCCTGATCCAAGATTACAAATTTTCAAACCTATGTTTTCTTCTGATTTTTATAATTTTAACTTTTATATTTAGATCTTTGGTCTATTTTGAGTTAATTTTTAGTATGTGGTATGTGGTAGAGATGAACATTTATAATTTGTAGAAAAGACTATTCTTTCATCCATTTAATGGTCTTAGAATTCTTGTAAAAAATCCATTGACCTTCAATGTGAGGACTTTTTTTGACTGTCAGTTCTAGTCCACTGATATATATGGTTATTCTCGTGCCAATTTTGATCACTGTTGCTTTGTGGTAGTTTTGAGTTAGAGAACTGTGCATCCTTCAACCTTGTTTCCAGGATTGTTTGGGTTATTCTGGGCTCCTTTAATCCCATATGTATTATAAGATCAACTTGTCTATATTCGAAAAAAATGCAGATGGAATTGTCTCTTTCGTTCTTGATTTTAGTAATTTGAATCTTCTTTCTTTTCCTTTGGCAGTCTAGTTAAAGGTTTGTCAAATTTTTTTTTTATCATTTCAAAGAACCAACTTTTGTTTCATTAATTTTCTCTATCATTCTTCTATTCTCTATATTTTTCGTCCTGCTCTAAGCTTTATTATTTCCAGTCAGTTTGTGATAAGGCAGAAAGGGTAAAGAAGAATTCTGGGCTAGGGGAGTGGTATGAGCTAAGCCATAGATATGTGAAAGGGCATGACAATTACAGCAAATGATGAGCAGCTCTGTGTCATAGCCCCCAGAGCTGGGGGTGGGGGCAGATACAACTAAACTGTATTTTAGCAAGATCATTCCAGCAATGTGGGAAAGTGGGAGAGAGGGAGGCTAGAAAGGAAGCAAGAAGTGGTGCTGGACAGCTTGAAGTATTGATAAGGATGAGGAAGAAGGAATGGATGTGATGGGGATTCGGAGGTCCACTTGGCAGCGTCTATGTGCCATTGACCATGAGGAGAGGGAGAAGTATAGGACGGTATGGGGCTGGTGATGGGGCCATAGGCCATATCAAGGGAGTGTGAGTGGGAAGATAAAGGGTTCTGTTTGGGGAAGGTTGTGTGTCAATGTGTCTTGAGGCATCCGGACAGAAATGTCCAGAAACAGTGGGAGAGACAGGTTGGGAACACAGGCAGAAGTCAAGGCTGTGGGGCAGGTTTGAGGGCCATTGGTGAGTGCACAGAAAGGATGTGACCCACCCCACGGAAAAGGTCAAGGATGAAGGAGAACCCACAACATCTCTGGTAACACCAGGATTAGAGACTGAAACACAAGACCAGGAGTCAGCAAACAAGATGAAGGGGCCAGCCAGAAAGTGGCAGTCAGTGCTGTGAAAACACCAGCAGTGCACGGTGGCACCTCAGAAGCCCCTGGGAGGGACTGAAGATGGGGCAAGGCAAGCAGGGCTGAGAGTCCCAAAGAGGTCAAATAAGGTGTGGCTGCCCATGTCCACTGGACTTGGCAGTCAATGAGCCATCAGCCACTCGCTCAATGACAGTGCAGGAGGCAGAAGCTCATGTGGAGTGGGCCGAGGAGCTGAGGCAGCCAAGGAAGTAGGAGGGCAAGTGTTCACCACCTTCCCAGGAGTTTGATAGGACCACAAGGAGAGGGAGAAAGTGGCCAATCAGCTGAAGGTCTGAATAGAGCATAAAGGCTGATCTGTAAGAGGGAGTGCCTTCTGCCTGACTGCCTTCAAGCTGGGACATGTGTCACCCTCTCCAAGCCCCCCAACCTTTGGACTCAAACTTAACTGTTAGCTGTTCCTGGGTCGTGGGCCTGCTGGCTTCAGACTGGAACCACATCACCGGCTTTCCTGGGTCTTCAGCTGGCCAACTGCAGATCTTGGGACTTGTCAGCCTCCACAGTCACAGGAGCCAATTATTTATTATATGAATCTCCTATTGGTTCTGTTTCACTGGAAGCCCTGACTAATGCAAGGGACACCGGGGGTGGTAATGAAAACCTCTCTTCAGGCTGAAAGAAAGGACGATGTGAAGGCCTACGAGTTGATTGAGCAGGAAGAACAGGGGGTGAAGGAGCTCAGCAGAAGGTTCATTGCTCCAAGTGGTGGGGCCTTTTACTGATCCAGTTACAGGGCCTGCATCCTCATCCATTCCATCCTCACCACGGGTCAGCAGAGCCATATGGTTGAGGAGTCTCTCCCCTGGGGTTTATACACGACATGGTTTGGTTTCCTCCAGCATCTACCTCTCAACCGCAGAACCCCCCCTTTCCCACTGGGCAGCAGCTCCCTAAGTCCTTATTAGGGAGACATAAGCTTTCGACTTCTTTTGGTTACTCCTTGTAGGAGTTAGGATTCCATCCCGTTCACTGGTGAAATCTTCACTCTCAAGCTCCATTTGAAACTCATCTCCCCTCCCCACGCCAGCCAGAGCCACAGTCTTGGAGCTGGAGGGGAGGCTGAGCTTTGATCCCGAGCTGGCCTTGCCCTCTCTTGGGGGCTTCCCCTTCTGGTGCCCAGGGTGGGAGTAGGGGAGACAGAGGGTCTGCAGGGGGCTGCTTCTAAGCAATGCTGGTGACCTCTACTGCTGCCGTCTCCCATAGGTGGGGTTGGGCTTTCAAGAGGCAGAGTTCAGTGTCACGCCAACCTTTCCATTGCTAAGGACCAGCCCTCCCAAGTTCCCCTTCAGCCTGGTCAGACATTGAGACCCTGTCTCAGCTGTCCAGGTGGGTGCCCATCACTTAACTTGACTTCTGCCTGACACAGAGGCTCTGTCCCTCTGCCAGTCCTATTCCTTCATGCAGAGCTCTTCTGCAAGCTCTGAGGGCTTTGGAGAATTGGGACCGGGTATCGGGGGTCCCCCTTTCCTTCCCAGATATGCCATGCCCACATCCCTCATATTCACCATGGAACCCTCCTTCTTTCCTCTGTCACATTGCTGGGGGAGGGAAGTGTCTGCAAAGAGCAATGAATTGGGGTGCAAGTGACAGCAATGTCACAGCAATGCAAGGAGTGCCCCTGGGAAAGAACCAGAGGGCAGCTGGGGACACTGGCTCTGTTGGAGGGAGGCATCTGGGCTGGTCTTTCCGAGGCAAAGGTTTTGCATGGGTGGTGGCCCCAGCAGTAAAGCAGTGCCTCTGTAATGGGGCACCCCCAATCTCTGGGTGTTAAAATGCAGGTTCTGTTGCGGTGTTCCTGGGCGGCACTCCAGGTCTGGCCTTTCTAACTCCTTGGGGGTGCTGGGGATGCTGGCTCAGGGACTGTCCCTCCCTGGAGGGATCTGCCATTTCAGAGGCTCAAAATGACACACATAAATCTCTCTCATGCTTGCAACTGGACAACCTTTCCTGCACCCTCCCTCCGCCAAGCATGTGTTCCTGTTTTGTTTTATTCTCTATGGAAACAACATGAACAAAGGGTCTAGTAACCAACACATGGAGAAGACTCTCTACACACCAAGCACCGCAGTGTTCTAGTTAATCCTCCTAACAGCCCTCCGCGGCACAGGTGGGGAAACTGAGGCCTGGAGGCGTCCAGTCACTGACTGGAGGATGCACATGGGGAAATGGCAGAGCTGTCTCCTCCCAGGGAGGAGGGTAGCCCTCAGCCCCTCACGCTGCCAGAGGTCACCCAGGGAGTGCTTTTTCCAAACAGCCTTTTGGAAAGGGAGGGTCTGGAAATTTCCTCAAGCTAATTAACGTGAGGCAAGGACCCTGCAGTGAAGAGGCGGCACTTTTAACAGATCTGAGACAGTTACATGCTAAGTTTCTGGTAAACAGAAACGAATGAGTCCCAAGAGGGCTGGGGTTTGTTTTGGGAAAAGAGAAAGGGGGAAAAGCCAGCCAGGGCAGACCGGAGGAGGCTAATGGCAGCCTGGGAGGCCTCGTCAGTGTCTCCCCCGGGCAGGCCACGGGCCATTTCCAACAGCCGCTGCCAGAGCCTGCAGGCCTGCTGGGGTCCTGGGCTGTGTGATGTGCATCTGTTAATCTCCTGGGATTGCCATGAAGTACCACAAACTGTGCGGCTTCAACAGCAGACATTTATCATGTCACAGCTCTGGAGTTGAGAAGTCTGAGATCAAGGTGAGGCAGGGCTGGTTCCTCCTGGGGACCCTGAGTGGGGACTGCTCCAGGCCTCTTGTCTAACTTCTGGTGGTTGTTGCAATCTTCTGTGTTCCTTGGCCTGTAGGTCTCGCCTCATCCCTGTCCTCATCGTCACGTGGCGTTCTCCCTACGTGTGAGCCTGTCCCTGGGTCTGAATTTCCCCTTTTTATAAGGACACCAGTTGCATCGCATTAGGGACCCACCCTACTCCTGTATGGCCTCATCTTAACTCGTTACATCTTCAACAACCTAAATGGGACCAGTTCTGCGGTACAGGGGATGGGGCTTCAACATACGAGTCCTCAGAGGACGCAGTGCCACCCGTCACAGTGAGGGAGGGGTACGGAGGGCCCCTCTACCAGGACAGCCCAGATGTGGACTCATGGATTTCCTTACACAAATTCCAGGACCCCCAAGCACAGTTAGAGAAAGTATTACAAGGCCTGGGGAATTGACAACAGGTGGCTCTTCCCTGGGCAAACCCCAGCACTGGAGACAAATGAGGGCGTTTCCACAGCATGTTGCAGGACGTCCTCCACGTGTCACATGAGCACCCAGACCCACAGACACTGTCGCAAACTTCCTGAAGCCTCAGTCCATGAGGCCAAAGGCACTGTCACGGAAGGGCTGGGCCAGGACAAGCCACGGAGCCTCTTTCTTCACCTGCCTGCCGGGGAGAATGATGCCGACCTTGAAAGTACAACTACGGCTGTTGGATGAATTCAGTGCCCTTTCCACCCCGCCTCAAGTGAAGTTATCTTGAAGTTATTGTCTTAGCCCTGCCTCTGCCCTGCCCTCCCACATTCTAGCAAAGACTCAGCCAAAGCAAATGCCTTTCTTTTTTTTTTTCTTTTGAGAGGGAGCTTCCCTCTTGTCGCCCAGACTGGAGTGCAGTGACGCGATCTTGGCTCACTGCAACCTCTGCCTCCCAGGTTCAAGTGATTCTCCCACCCCAGCCTCCCAAGTAGCTGGGACTACAAGCGTGCACCACTACACCTGGCTAATTTTTGTATTTTTAGTAGAGACAGGGTTTCACCAGGTTCGCCAGGCTGGTCTCGAACTCCTGACCTCAGGTGATCCACCCGCCTGGGCCTCCCAAAGTGCTGGGATTACAGGCATGAACCACCGCCCCCGGCCTAGCCAAATGCCTTTCACCCACTTTAATGATCCAACCCTCACGGCACATGGAGTGCATACTGGCCTGGAACCCTGGAGACCGCAGACCTCTGTTTCTGCAGCCAGCAGCCACCCACTTTGGTTCCAATGTCCTGCTATTCCCTGGGGGAGTCACCACACTTCACCCCCACTGTCAAGCCATCAGGTTAAGGCAGCTCGACATCACCCAAGGCAGACAGTGGGAGCCCTTCCCATGCCTTTTCCTGGAATTACTGGGAACAGTAAGCTCTTTTTTACCCCTGTGGGGGAATGAAGTACCTACCTCATGTACAGACATGATAAAATGGACATAGCACTACCTGGAGATAACAAGGTAATATGTGTAAAGTACCTACGCAGGAAATACTTCTGGTTCAGGTGTTAAAGGTAAAATGACACAGGAACGTACAGGGAGCACCCAAGGCATCCACAGAACATGCTTGTTGCAGAGGCGGGTTTACTGTGAAGGCAACAATGCCCAAGCTTGCAGTCCCGCACCTGAGCCGCCCTGTCCAAGGCCCTGCGTTGAATTCTGTCTGTAACTTTGTCTCTTTCTCATCAAGAGGACAACACCTATCCCCAAAATTGTAGAATAAGCTTCATGTCCCCAAAACTTGGATCCGGTTCTGTATGCTGGGCATGGGAAATAAGAGGACCTGAGATGTTTTTTAAATTAACAAAATTCAGAGGGTGAACCAGATACTATTTAGCTTCCTTCTAAGGCAAAAGTCTCGTCTGTCTGTGATCCTGATGTAATAAACCCATCTTTTTGGATTGCACTGGGACTGGATTAAAGACTTTAAAAAAACCGAAAGGCTTTTCTTAAAAACAGAAATTAGCATTTAGCCCTAAGATAATAAAGCAGAAGCCAGACGAAATTCAAAGTGCTTAAATTTCCATTAAAGAATAAATTCAGGTCTCCCGGGGTCGGAGGGGGGTGGCGGGGAACGAAGCAAATACTTCTCCCAGGGCAAAAGGAAAAGAAGGCTGTCCCAGTACCTCTCAGGGAGGAAGCTGAAGCTGACAGCCAGGAAAGAATTCACTATAGAAGAACCCGATCCGGGAGGGAAGGGAGCCCACTTCAGGGCTCACTGAGGACTCTGTCCTGGCTTCTTAACTCAGCCCACCCGGGGAGCAGGGAAGGGCCCTGCAGTTGAGAGGACTGAATAGAGAAGGCAGCTAGGCACGGTGGCACACACCTGTAATCCCAGCACTTTGGGAGGTCGAGGCGGGTGGATGACAAGGTCAGGAGTTCAAGACCAGCCTGGCCAACATGGTCTCTACTAAAAATACAAAAATTAGCTGGGAGCACCTGTAATCCCAGCTACTCGGGAAGCTGAGGCAGGAGAATTTCTCAAACTCGCGAGGTGGAGGTTGCAGTGAAACAAGATCATGCCACTGCACTCCAGCCTGGGTGACAGAGAGAGACTCCATCTCAAAAAAAAAAAACAAAACGGAAAAGGCAGCTGCATACAGGGGAGGATTCTGTGTGAAAGCCTGCTTTCCTGGTGGGAATTTATGGAAGCAACAGGAAACTCTGAAACTCTGTTTTCAGTCACTTGGACAGTCAGTCGGTTGTGGGTCAACAAACTTTCCATGTGTTTATGTTTGAGGCACCAGGCTGGGCCCTGGAGATGTAGAGTGGAAAGCAGAGGGTTGTACTGGAAGTGACTGTAGAAGGTGCAGTGGCTGAGGCAATGATGGATGGACAGCACAGGCCTCTGGAAGGGACACTAAAAGGGAGTATCTGCCTAATCTAGGTGCCATCCGTAATGATACCTGACATTTTTGACTTGGGCTTTGTGCAGACAACAAAGGGAGTGTTAAGAATGCCAAGAACAACAGCTCAGGGCCGGGCACGGCGGCTCATGCCTGTAATCCCAGCACTTTGGGAGGCTGAGACAGGCGGATCACCTGAAGTCAGGAGTTCGAAACCAGCCTGGCCAACATGGCGAAATCCCATCTCTACTAAAAATACAAAAATTAGCTGAGCCTGGTGGCGGGTGCCTGTAATCCCAGCTACTCGGGAGGCTGAGGCAGGAGAATCACTTGAACCCAGGAGGCGGAGGTTGCAGTGAGCCAAGGATCATGCCACTGCACTCCAGCCCGGGCAACAAAGCAAGACTCCACCTCAAAAAAAAGAATAACAGGCCTGAAATGGGGCCACCCTCCTGCTAGCTGGAAAGGGTGCCATGGCTTCCTCTGTCAGTGTCAGCTCCCATCACAAAGGTGGGACAAGTAACAACCTACTCTTTCAGGCCAGGCCTTCTCCCGCAGCTGTCGGCCTTACGCATAGTCTGTGTGTGGTGAGTTGTCCAGCGTCCTGGTGGAAGGCCTTGCTTCCTAAGTGTCTGTAATGCATGGGCTCATTTGGGGCCAGCTGACATAGCAGGCTGCGTGCCCTGCAGTCCTGGCCTGTCCAGCCTGCACCTGAGTGCTCTGTGCTGGGTTACCTTCCCTGGAGGGCACAGAGCCACAACCTCGCCCAGCAACAGCAGCCACATACATTTCTTTTCTTTTTTTTTCTTTTGAGATACGTTCTCAGTCTGTTGCCCATGCTGGAGTGCAGTGGTGCGATCACACTCACTGCACCCTCCCTGGGCTCAGGTGATCCTCCCACCTCAACCTCCCGAATAGTTAGGAACACAGGTGTGCACATGCAGCTAATTTTTTTTTTTTTTTGTATTTTTTTGTAGAGACAGGGTTTCGTCATGCTGCCCAGGCTGGTCTCGAACTCCTGGGCTCAAGTGATCTGCTCACCTTGGCTTCCCAAATTGCTAGGATTACAGGCGTGAACCAACGCATCCAGCTGCATTTCTGTGTCACTCCCTCATACCCAATGTTCTGTGGCCCACCCTTTCATAGGGACTTTAGGGCAGGGGCCTTACATGTTCTTGGAGGGCTAAGGGATGTTTGCAGAGAATACCCTAGTTGAATCAAGTCTTGAAAAAGAAACCAGGACTCCTCCAACAGACAAAAGGAAAAGGGTTTTCCAGATGGAATATAAGAGGGGAGGCACCAGAAGATATGAGAAGGCCTGGCAGATGCTTGTGAGAGGCCGAAGCAAGACAGGCAGGACCTGGCAGAAGAGCAATTGCAGGCAGGACTGATGAGACCTGGTGCCAAGGGGACAGAGGTGATGCAGAAGAAATAAGGAGGGGACCCACAACTCCCAGGCTGGCTCGTGACAGCTTCCCTCTATAAAGTAGTGCTTGCATCCAAGTACAATTCCTGAGAAATGGAAGTTTGCCATAATATAGACGCCATCATCTCACTATGCTCATCTGGTGTACTAAGATGCACACGTTCCCATCAACACGGCTACACTCCCATTTACTTTACTTAGGGCTGAGTTGAAAAACCTGTTGAGAAGGTAGCCCCTCTGTGGGTTAATTCACAGGGTGCTGAGATGTGCCGTTAGCTGGTCACTGGGTCCTGAAATTTCTCCCTTTGGATCATGTCCACGACTGCCTCCCATCCAACACAAGTGTGTGGCCCAGGAACACTGACCTGCTTCCAACCCGCTGGGTTTATCCCATCTGAGCTAATCTGGGTAAGCAGGAGAAGGGAATGGTTTATCCAGGCGAGGGGTGTGTGGACAAGCCTTGAGTTCATTGAACAGTTTTGTGACCCCACTTCAGACCATAGCAGGGCAATTCCAGGAGCCACAGACAGCCCAAGTGACTTGTTTCAGCACTGGAAGCAGTTCTCTGAACTGTATTGCTCAGTCAGGGCAGCAGCCTAGCTGGGGGCTTGAGCGTTTGTGGCTCAAGCCTCAACCCTTTGGGTCTGATAGAGATTAGCTCTGCCTTTTCTAGTAGAGATGGCATTCAGGGCCTCGAGTGGGGATTCTCTTTTAGGAAACAGGCCTGCAAACGTGGCCTTTGCCAGACTGAGAAATAGGCCCAAATAGAAATCTAGGCACGTGCATCCAAACAGCAGCTGTCTGTTTGCTGAGTGTTGTGTTTGTTTATGAATATCCAGTTCTTTCAAAAAGGACATGAGGCCTCACAAAATTGACATGTAATATGTTAATTAAATTGTTTTTAAACTATGAGAGTTAAACTTAACTCTTTGGTTAAGCTTTAACTCTTTAACTCTCTGGGTTAAGCTTTCAATTTTGCTCTGAACTCATGTCCCAGGACTCATGTCCACACCTACGACTACAATCATCTTTAAAGAAACCACGCCGGCTGGGCGCAGTGGCTCACACCTGTAATCCCAGCACTTTGAGAGGCTAAGGAGGGTGGATCACCTGAGATCAGGAGTTCGAGACCAGCCTGGCCAACATGGCGAAACCCCATCTCTACTAAAAATGCAAAAAAGTAGCCGGACATGGTGGTGGGCGCCTGTAATCCCAGCTACTCAGGAAGCTGAGGCAAGAGAATTGCTTGAACCTGGGAGGCAAAGGTTGCAGTGAGCTGAGATCGTGCCATTGCACTCTAGCCTGGGCAGTAACAGCGAAACTCCATCTGCAGAAAAGAAAGAAAAGGAAGGAAGGAAGGAAGGAAGGAAGGAAGGAAGGAAGGCAGGCAGGCAGGCAGGCAGGCCCACCCTCGCCACATACGATGTTGACCTTTGCTGTTTTCTACCCCATCCTATTCCATTTTGTGGGATGCTGGGGCAGCTCCCTCAACTAATTCATGCCCCAGGCATTGGAATATCCACAAGGGTTTAGAAAACACTCCCCTCCACTGAGAGCCCTCTGAGGACAGGGCTATCTGTTCCTTGCCCTGGGCTTGGCATACAGTAGGTGCTTACTGAAGCTTTGAGAACCTTAGTGAGGGGTAAGGAAAGAGGCTGGGGTTGGAATTTGTGAGGTGGTACATAATGAGAATTGAGAAACTTAGGGTGTGTTCCTTTTTGCCCCAGCTGTGAGGAAGTTCAAACCATGACTTTGAGACCTTTAAAACTACTTACCTTGAGTTTGTGTCTGATGGAGAACCAGCTGTTGGCCTCATGAAGCCTGTCATCATAGTTTGTTAATTTGAGGACTGAGCTCTCTTGTGGCTCAGAAGATAGACAACTATTTGAGCAGATTTGTGTGGGCAGAGCTGGATTCACCCCAACTACCAAGTTAGTATTGTCAGAGATTGCATTTTGCAAAGCCAAAATGAACCAGCATGAAAGATTTTAGAATCATGGAAAGTTAAGCCTAGAAAGACCACAGAGAACCATCCAGCCAACTCTCCCATTTTAAAAGTGAAGGATTTAGGCTGGGCATGGTGGCTCATGCCTGTAATCCCAGTGAGGCTGAGACGGGTAGATCACTTGAGGTCAGGAGTTCGAGACCAGCCTGGCCAACATGGTGAAACCCCGTCTCTACTAAAATACAAAAATTAGCTGGGCACGGTGGCACACACCTGTAATCCCAGCTACTTGGGAGGCTGAGGCAGGAGAATTGCTTGAGCCTGGGAGGCGGAGATTACAGTGAACTGAGATCATGCCACTGCCCTCCAGCCTGGGTGACAGAGCGAGACTCCGCCTCAAAAAATAAAAAAATAAATAAAAATAAACAATAGTGAAGGATTAGTAAATCCTAGATTACTTGCCCAAGATCATCCAGGAAAAAGACAAGAACCCAAATATACTAGCTCCCAACATTCTTCTTCTTCTTAAACATTGCCCCTTTCAAAAACTTTGGATTTCATCCCCATTATATTTCAGTACTCTTGTTGATTTATTTTAGGTTTATCTGATCAAGAATTAACATTTCAGAGGTGTTAGGATTGATCAGTGTTATTGCTTTGTGAAAGGAAAATAACATCTCAGGATTCCAATTCACTAAGCAGAAAGGAAAAAAAATAAGCTGAAGGCTGGGCCATGCAAGAAACTGCCTTTCCTCCTGTTCCTAAGCAGACTGCTACAGATGAAAGGCCAGATATCTCCACAGGTAGCGACTCTATGTTCACTTTATCTTGGGTAAAGTGCTAATTTACTGAGCACAAAATGAATACATGTTGTCGGGTACACGTTGTCGGGTGCAGTGGCTCACACCTGTAGTTCCAGCACTTTGGGAGGCCGAGGCGGGTGGATTGCCTGAGCTCAGGAGTTCGAGACCGGCCTGGGCAACACAGTGAAACCCTGTCTCTACTAAAATACAAAAAATTAGCAGGGCATGGTGGTGTTCACCCGGAATCCCAGCTACTTGGGAGGCAGAGACAGGAGAATCGCTTGAACCTGGGAAGCGGAGGTTGCAGTGAGCCGAGATTGCACCAGTGCACTCCAGCGTGGGCCACAGAGTGAGACTCCATCTCAAAAAAAAAGGAAAGAAAAATTGAATACATGTTTGACCATTCCCCTACCTGTTTCTTTCTTGTAACATGTGGATTCAGTAATGCAACTGTCCCCTCCCTCGTTCCCCTCCAGCCCTTTAAATACTGAAGCCCTCAAAATCATCTTTGGAAAAAGTCACAGACCACAGATTGTTCCTGTGGTATTGTGTGCCTTTTCTCCAAGCATGTCCTTAAACTTGGCAAAATAAACTTCTAAATTGATTGAGACCTGTCTCAGATATTTTTGAGTTTACAGCTTACAGATATGAATCACTTGCCAAAGACACTGGCTTTAGCGAGCTCTCCTAGGCTGTAACCAGTATGTCAAATGCGAAGATTATTGTGTGTGATCGTTTGGATTCCTTGTTATGATGTATTTTATAAATGCACTAGTTCTATCTTTGCTGATGTATTTTTGCTGATCTTTTGTAAGGTGGAACTTTTGTCTAAATGGTATATATTAGACTGTATTGAGTGTTACACAACCAATATTCTATGGAGAATGAAAAAATAATGGACTAAAATAACTAGGGGGAGAAAAAGCATGAGTCCTGGGTTGCAAGGATCATGAGAGGCATGGGCAGAGCAGGTAGTGTTCGGCAGGCCCAGAAGAGGGAGCCCACGGCCTGCCTGCCTGTCCCTCTCACTCTCCTCCAGGAGACTGCCAGTGAGTTTCCCCTTGACCACACTAGGTTAGGTTTCTAAAGCAACGTGCCCAGGACTTTTCTTCATTCCCTCCTCCACCCTTAGAGAAGTAGACTCCAGCCAGGAAAGTAAAACAAACAAACAAACAAATAAAAAAACTCAACCCCAAGTGTTGTGTATTCAGATCTCCAGAAACAAACAAACAAACACCACTTCAGGTATCAGGGGAATAAAATGGAGAGAGCTCGGAGGGCGGCCCAGTTGAGAGCAGACATGGTCCCAAAAAAGGCATCCCTGAGTGGGGGGCCAGGGGCCTGGGAGGATGGAGCCACCTGGACCTCATGCTTGGAAAAAATGAGAAATGGCTCTTGATAGAGGGGCCAGAGCGTGGAGCAGGGCGGGGTGGGGGTGGGGGGCCTGACCTACGCAACAGGAAGCGGCCTGCCCACCCTCTCCACTGCCGTGCTCCCCAGCACAGCTGGAAAGGAAAAGGGCTACAGAGTGTACAGATTCTTTGTTTTTTAAAAGCCCAAGCAGCTTATTTTAAGTCAATAATGCCATGGCCTCAGAGCAAAGCAAACGCTGCAGGTGCAGCACTGGGAACACCATGCGCCTGTATTCCAGGGGAAACCTGGAGCCTGGGAGGCACATTTCATGGGCAGAGGTGGGAAGGAGTCACCTGGGGCTGATTTCCATGGACCTGGGAGCCCTGAGCCCTCAGGCCTGGCTGGCTTTTTGTGGGAGGACAGCGCTCCCAGGAGCCAGCCAGTTAAGGGGCCTGCAGCCCTGCAACCTGCAACCCTGCAACACTGCAACCCTGCAACACTGCAACCCTGCAACACTGCAACCCTGCAACTCTGCAACCCAGAGCCCAGTGTGCAACAAGCAGCCAGAGGGCTCACTCCCAGAAATGGGGGCTCAGCTGACCCGTCCCAGGACAGACAGTGGGCCTGTCACCAATCACGCCATTGCGGTGGCATAGTATTGTAAGGCCAAAGATTTGGAGCTCTGGGCCAGACCGCTGGCTTTGAATCCTGGCTTAGACCTCTACTGTGTGACCCCAGGCGGGTTACTTCACTTCTCTGTGCCTCAGTTTCCTCCTCTGTGAAATAGGGGTGATAATATGGGTCGCAAATTTCTTGTTTACAATTCTAAAATCCAAAAAGCTCCAAAGAAATGATATATAAATACACACATACATACATACACACAGCCTCTTCTACTTAAGATAGGGTTACATCCACATAAACCCATTGTAAGTTGAAATGATTGTTGAGTTGAAAATGAATTTAATACACCTAACCTACCAAACATCATAGCTGAGCCTAGCCTACCTTAAACGCGCTCGGAACACTGACATTAGCCTACAGTTGGACAAAATCATCTGGCAACGCAGTCCACTAAGGAGTATCAGTTCTTTTTTTTTTTTTTTTTTTTTTTGAGATGGAGTCTTGCTCTGTCTCCAGGCTGGAGTGCAGTGGCACAATCTCGGCTTACTGCAACCTCCACCTCCCAGGTTCAAATGATTCTCCTGCCTCAGCCTCCCGAGTAGCTGGGACTACAGGCACATGCCACCACGCCCAGCTAATTTTTGTATTTTTTTTTAGTAGAGATAGGGTTTCACCATGTTGGACAGGATGGTCTTGATCTTTTGACCTCGTGATCCACCTGCCTCGGCCTCCCAAAGTGCTGGGATTACAGGTGTGAGCCATCCCGCCCGGCCGCAGTATCAGTTCTTTACCCTCCTACTTGAGTGACCAACTGGGAGCTGTGGCCACTGCAGCTGGCCAGCATTGCAAGACAGTCTTGTACCACACATTGCTAGCACAGGAAAAGACTAAAATTCCAAATTTAAGTACAGTTTCTATTGAATGCGTATCACTTTCACACCATTGTAAAGTCAAAACATCCTTAAATTGAACCATGGTAAATTGAGGACCATCTATATTGACAAAAAAAAAAAAAGGCAAATAGCCAAATGGAAACAAAACTGGCAAAAGGAAGGCAGTTTTAGCAGAGATTTCTAGGTACTTACTTCAATTACCACCCCCCCGACCCCCATCCTTCCCAGTAATAGAATCCTGATGTTACTCAGAGTTGCCATTTATCTAATTGAAAGACCGTGTTTCCCAGCCTCCCTTGCAGATAGGTATAGCCATGTGACTAAATTCTGATCCAATATATGCAAGCAGAAGTGTTGTGTGTTATGTCCAGGAAGACTCCTTAAAGGGAAGGAGTGTGTCCTCCTTTGTGCCTGCTTCTCTCCTGCTGGTTGGAATGAGGGTGTGATGCCTGGCACTCTAGCAGCCATCTTGGAACATGGGGCTGAGGACCACAGCCATTCCCTAAGGAGAGCAAAATGCAGCCCTAGAAGACGCCTGGGTCCCTGATTAGTTTGCAAAGCCACAATACCAATCCCGCACTCCCTCCAGAATTCTTTTACAAGGGACAAAAATAAATTTCTATCCAATTTAAGGCTCTGGTGCTTTTGGTTTTTCTGCCATATGCAAATAAACCTAATCCAATTAACACAGCAATTCACAGAGGAGCAAATCCAAATGACCAACATAAAATGGTGCTGAAGTTTGTCAGTAATTAGAAAAATGCAAATTAAACAACACACCACTTTATACCCATCAAACTCATTAAAAACGAAATGTGTTAATATGTTTGTGGGCAAAGATTCAGGGAAAGCATTCTCTAATACGTTGTTGCTGAAACATAAATTGTTAAGGCATTTTTGGAAAGCAACCTGGCAACAGTTATTAAAATTAAAACCCTACCCTAATGGTAGAAGGCAAAGCGGGAGAAGACACATCACATGGCAAAAGCAGGAGCAAGAGAGAAGTGGAGGTGACACACTTTTCAACAACGAAATTTTCTGAGAATTCACTTACTATCAAGAGGCCAGCACCAAGAGGATGGTGCTAAACTGTTCATGAGAAATCTACCTCCACAACCCAGTCACCTCCCACCAGGCCCCACCTGCAATATTGGGGGTTATATTTCAACATGCGATTTGAGTGAGGACAAATATCCAAACTATATAAATATGCATATACATACGTACAGAAACAACCAACAGTATCTCTTTTAATTGACAAGTAAAATTATGACAAGAAAAACATGATGTTTTTCATATATGTATACATTGTAGAATGATTAAATCAAGCGATATAACATATACCTTATCTCACATTTTTATCTGTTGGGGGGACAACACTTAGAATCTGCTTTCTTAGCAATTTTCAAATATACAATATATTTGCATTAATTGTTGTCGGCATGGCATATAATAGAGCTCTTGAGCTTACTTCCCCTAACTGAAATTTTCTCCCTTTGACCCTCATGTCCTCAGTCCCTCCATTTCCTAGCCTCTGGTGACCACCATTTTATTTCTTATAAGTTGGACTTTTTAATACTCCACGTGTAAGTGAGATCATGTGGTATTTGTCTTTCTGTGCCTAGCTTATTTTACGTAATGCAATGTCCTCCATGTCTATTTATGTTGGTGCAAAGGACAAGATTTCCTTCATTTTTAAAGCTATTCCATTGTGTATATATACCACATTTTCTTTATCCATTCATCCACTGATGAACACTTAGGTTGATTCTAATAGCTAAATAGCTAAATCTGTTTTAGCTCTTGTGATAGTGCTGCAATGAAGAGAACAGTGCAGATATCTCTTTGACATACCAATTTCATATCCTTTGGAAATATATCCAAGTGGTACAATTACTGGATCATATGGTAGTTCTATTTTTAATTTTTGAGGGAGCTCCATACTGTTTTCCATAATGACTGTACCAATCTGCATTCCCACAAACAGTTAAAAAGATTTCCCTTTTCTTCACATTCTCACCAATACTTGTTGTCATTCAACTTTTTGATAATAGCCCTTCTAGCAAATGTGAGATGATACCTTACTGTGGTTGTAATTTGCATTTCCCTGGTGATAGGTGGTGTTGAGCATTTTTATACCTGTTGGCTATTTGTATAACTTCTTTTGAAAAATGTCTATTCACATCCTTTGCTTACTTTTAATCAGATATTTTGTTTTCTTACTTTTGAGTTCTTTATATATTTTGGATGTCAACTCCTTACCATATTCATGGTTTGCCAGTATTTTCTCATATTCTGTAAGTTGTCTCTTCACTCTGTTGACTGTTTCCTTGGCTATGCAGAAGCTTTTTAGTTTCATGCAATCCTCTTTGTCTATTTTTGCTTTGTGCTTTCGAGGTCAAATCTAAAAAAATTATTGCCTATATCAACGTTCTATAGTTTTGCCCCTAAACTTTCTTCTAGCAGTTTTATAGCTTTTGGTTTTAGGTTTAAGTCTTTAATCCATTTTGAGTTGACTTTTGTATTTAGTATAATATAAAAGTTGAATTTCATTCTTCTGTGTGTAGTTATCCACTTTTCCTATGACCTCTTATTGAAGAGACTGTTCTTTCCCCATTGTGTGTTCTTGGCACCTTGATTGAAAATAAATTGACCAAAGATGATGTATTTATTTGTTTATGCCTGTACCATACTGTTTTGATTCCTATAGCTTTAGAGTAGATTTTGAGATTGGGTTATGTGATGCTGTCAGCTTTGTTCATTTTGATCAAGTTTTGTCCCCACCAAAATCTTATCTTGAATTCCCACGTGTTGCGGGAGGGAACTGGTGGCAGGTAATTGAATCATGGGGTCAGGTCTTTCCTGTGCTGTTCTCATGATAGTAAGTCTCACGAGATCTGTTGGTAAGAGGGAGTTTTCCTGCACAAGCTCTCTGTTTGCCTGCTGCTATCCACTTAAGACCTGACTTGCTCGTCCTTGCCTTCTGCCATGATTGTGAGGTTTCCCTAGCCAAGTGTAACTATAAGTCCAATTATACCTCTTTCTTTTGTAAATTGCTCAGTCTCAGGTATGTCTTTATCAGCAGCATGAAAACTGACTAATATGCCTGGCTAGGTTTACAGAGCTTAGTTTATATGCTGATGTTAATATTTGGTAATGGGTGCTTAAATGTATTGTGAACATGAAATTTGTGAAGACTGTAGTGACAGATTAGTCATGTCTGCTTTCAATATGAGAAGACAGAATGGTGTCAAGCTTACCAAATATTTTCCAGGGTCTTCCCTAAAACATTATGGTTAGAGAAACTACAAGGAAATTTCTGAAGAAATTCTGAAGTGAAGAGCAAATTCTCATAGGTGAGGCTGAAAGATATTCATGCATAAGGCATAGCACGTGCAAATATCTAGAGAAATAAAAGACCATGCACTATTCTTAGAATTGCAAGTATGCACAACATGAACAGAAAGCATAACAGGTGAGAACAACAGTGTGAGAAATAGGTCCAGTAAAGTAGGATGCATTTAGATAATGAAAAACCTAGAAGCCTAGCATGTGAAGTTGGGTTTTTAGCCATGAGTTGTCATGATGAAGTTTCGTATTTAAGCAGCCACTTTGATGTCAATGTACAGAATGAACTGAAGCAATGTGCAGGGTAAGTGGAACCAACAAAGAAAACTGAAGAAAGACACCAAGTGAGTTCGGCTTTACTTAGTTAAGCTTCACATTTATGAGTTGCCAATCAGTGCTGATTCCTGGCAAATGGATGGTTGTGAATATGACACAATCCTGCCCTGCCCCAGAAGAGCTTATAGGAGAGAAAGGCAATTTCTCCAAGTGCCCTGGGAGCAGAGAGCTAGGAGAGGAACAGAAACGAAGGTGAAAGAGGTCAAGCATGACCATTCTCTATCAGCAAGGCCAGTACCAACTGCTGGGGCTTATAGAGTTCCCCAGAGCTTTCAGCATTTCTGAACCAGTTCTTGAAGACATCACAGTACACTGGTCTGTATGTCTTTCTCACATACACACAAACACACACACATACACACACACACACACACACACACACACACTACATACACAGGAACCATTGATCAAAAACATCTCTATCAACATCTCCTAATTAGCTGAGAATTAGAAAATACATGTGGTTTGAGAAGATGACTGTTATTGTACTTTTAAGTAAAATATTGAATATCATATCTTGTATTAATAAATGGAATAAAAAATTATGTTTTCCTTCAGTAACATGAACTGACATTCTATATAAAGAACTAAAATATAAAGAAAGTTAACTACTTACATTTGTAAATCTATAAAATTATAAATGATAATACATATTCCATTTTAATTTATCCTTACAAAGCTCTGGAGGTACATGGGAATAAGTATTCTTTTATTTTACTAAGCAATGAAAATTCATGGAATTATGTGACTCTCTCAAGGTTTACAAGTAAATATCATAGCCAGGACTTGAACCTTAATCTTCTGTCTCCAAAGTGAGGATGGTTTTTATTATATCACCCCATTGTCTAATAGGCAGTATTTTGTTAAAACAAAATTAAAAAGAGAAAAATCTTATTGTACATTATTTACGGTACTCTTGCAGAAGAATATTTGAGAGAATGGCTTATGTAAGGAAGACAGCATATTGTCTAGTCTCAATAAAAATTTAATGTTTAAAATTATTGAGCCTATGATTTGCTAAAAAAAAGAAAAATATAGATTCTGCCTTTCCATCACCATTCCAGCCAGTAATTCTGATCTCCTTAAATGCCCAGCTTCCTGGGCATTCACTCCTGGAGGCAGCCATGCTCTCTACCCAGGTCTCCACCCTCTGGAGTGGTGCTGGATATTCTCTGTGGTTAGGGTTAATATGCTGGTTGGAATTACCGGGTATAGATCACAGTTTTTTTTTGTTTGTTTTTTGAAAGGCCTAACTTCTTGTTACTTTAAGTTTTGGGATACATGTGCTGAACGTGCAGGCTTGTTACATAGGTATACATGTGTCATGGTGGTTTGCTGCACCTATCAACCTGTCATCTAGGTTTTAAGCCCCACATGCATTAGGTATTTGTCCTAATACTCTCCCTCCTCTTTCCCCGACCCCCTGACAGGCCCTGGTGCGTGGTATTCCCTCCCTGTGTCCATGTGTTCTCATTGTTCAACTCCCACTTGTGAGTGAGAACATGCGGTGTTTGGTTTTCTGTTCCTGTGTTAGTCTGCTGAGGATGATGGTTTCCAGCTTCATTCATGTCCCTGTAAAGGACATGAACTCATTCTTTTTTATGGCTGCATAGTATTCTGTGGTGTAAATGTACCACATTTTCTTTATCCAGTCTATCATTGATGGGATACCCAAAGGACTATAAATCATTCTACTATAAAGACACATGCACATGTATGTTTATTGCAGCACTATTTACAATAGCATGTTTTATATAATTATCTGGAAATTGTCCTGGTCCCTGATAGAGGAGGCATCAGTTCCATTCAGTTGGCATCCTGGGTCATAAAGCAATTCAAGAAATTGCTTTGATCTCTAAAGCAATTGTTGCTCAGATTTCTAATTATTGTTATTCTATGTAGAAGTCTCATCCTAACCAAGGTGCATAGAAATCTCTCTCTCACTAACATTGGGAGAAAATGTGCAAGTAATGAGAGGCTTCAAGTAGAGGTGAGGGGGGTGCTTTCCAGAGTTATACCTCAAGGGAAGAAAAAGATGTGGCAGTTTCTTTGTATCTCTACTAGAGGACCCATTCTTCAAGTCAGTTGAGTAAACCTTTCTTGACTTTGGTTACCAAATGCATTCATTGTAGGTCCTGATTAGTTAGTGCTAATGATGTTCTCTTCCTGTGAAGCTGTTTGCAGCCTTGAGGAACACTAGAAAGATTTCCATCTACTGGCTGTACCAAAACTTGGAAGAGGCCTAGAAAATACTCCTTTTCTCTTGTACTTTCAAATGAGAAGACTTAGTTGAAATCTTGAGAATCATGAGCTCAGTGCAGCAGGGAATTGTCATGCATTTGTGCATATAGTGCTGCAATTTTCTACTGTTGTTTTTCATCCCTGAGGCTAGAGACAATATTCTCTAATTCACAAAGGTCCATTTTATTCACCAGCTTTATTCCACAGAATTGGATCCTGTCTCATTTTGCCCAACATTTCTGATCAGATCTTGATTTCTTTTATTTTAAAATCATAAAAAACTTTTTTTCTTCCTAAACATCATAAAATTATTAGTGAGTAGAAGAATAATTCATGAGATTTTACGATCATGCCACGGTGTTATTCATTAGTTATAGTCACCATGATGTAGAATAGAGCTCTTGAATTCATTTCTCCTAACTGTAATTATATATCCTTTTACCAACATTTCCTCAACTCCCCCACCCCCCAACCATCCTAGCCATTGGTAACCACCATCCTACTCTCTAATTCGATGAGATCAACTTTTTCAGATTCTACCTATGAGTGAGATCTTTGTCTTAGTCAGTGATAGTGCAGAGAACTGGCTCAAGCTCCAAGAAGCTCTCTTTGTTAATAAATGTGAGCACCTGCTAAGTCCTTCACCCAAGCCATTGACCTGGGAGTCCACCCTTAATTCTGGCTGAGGTTCACTTTTCCCCGAAGTGGCTGGCACTATGCTAGGCCTGCTGATATATCTATGTCAAGCAAGAACTGAAGACAGGCTATGAAAACCACATATCAGTGGAGTTCTCTTCTATATCAATTTATGAAAGAGTACACCAAGTTTATAAAGACCATATCCCACCATTGCTCCTGTCAACCCATGTAACCTTCACTTATATTTCAGTCATCCACATCCCTCCTAGATGAAGGTTAGAGAGAGGGGATTGGAGCATACAGGTCTTCCTCCTGCTTTCCTCTCTTCCATTTTTTCTTCTCTCACCCTGATATTCAACAAATGTCTACTCCCTGCCAGGCCTGTGTTCTAAGTACTGGGGATGGAATGGTAAGGACCACAGAAAAATTCCTCACCCTTCATGGAGCTTACATTCAAGAAATAGAAATAGAAAATAAACAAGTAAATATGTTGAATAATCAGGAGATGATAAGTAGCATGGAGAAAAATGAAAGGACTGTAAACGAGGTAGATTTGATCATAGGAAAGCTCCTTGAAGAAGTGCCAATTGAGAGAAAATGTTTACATGTTATGAGGGAGTGAGTGGTTCATAAGCAGCAGAGAGAACCTTCCGGTTGGAGATAAACAGCGATTACAAAAAGGCCCAATATTGGAACAAGTGTGGCTCAATGGAGGGAAAGCAAGATGGCCTGTGTGACTAGACTGGAGTGAGTGAGGCTGAGGGATGGGGATGAACTGAGAAGTCAAGAGAGAGCAGATCAGAGAGATTCAGCACTACTGGGGTGATATGAGCATGAATGGATACAGTGACTAATTTAAATTTTTAAGCCATCTCTGTCTGTTGAGAACTAACTGTAGAGAAAAAAAGGGAGAAATAAGAAGAAAAGATGACAATATTTGCAGGAGTGCATGACAGTGGCTGGTTCCATGGTGGAAACGTGATTGCATCTGGGTTATATATTGAAGGCAGGGAGGAAGGAGACTGCTGATGAGATGACTGTGTAAATGTTGAGTGAGTGTCGATGCTATGTACTGAGATAAGGAAGATTGGAGGTTGAAGTGTGGGGGTTCAAGAGTTCTTTTTTGGAACCATAAAATTTGAATGTTTATTAGACATCTGGAGAATCATGTTAAGTAGGCAGTTAGGTAAAACAATCAGAAGCTCAGGATAAATGTCAGAGCTAGACGAATAAATATGGCAATCATCAGCAGAGATGGCATTCAGCATTAGAGGACTGGAATTTTTCAACCAGGAAATACGTTTAGAATTGGAAAAGAAGACGTTCTAGAATTGTACCCTGACTTTCTTGAGAAGAAGGACACGGTGAAGGAGACCAAGAAGACGCAACTAATCAGATGAACACCTGTACAGTGTGTGTGTCTAAGAAGTCAAAGAAAGAATTTCAAGAAAGAGATAACCAACAGCATCAAATGCCCTGAAATGGCAAGTAGGACGTACGTAACCTTGACAAAGGTATTTCAGTGGATTTATGGGGATGAAAGTCTGATTGGAGAGGATTAAAGAGAGAGTGGGGAGAACTTCCACTTAAATACATTGATCTCCCCATCCTCCCATAACACCACTAAAATGTATGTAATGGAATTTTTTTAAAGGTATAAACTATAAGGACAAAGAGTGTAGAAAAGGAAACAACAGGCAGAAAACCCACATTGATAAAATTTTATAATCTGGTGTGGTAGTAACTGACTCAGTAGGCCAGAGAAGGTGAAATGTAACCCTATATTCAGGTTGCCAGAAAGATATAGTTCTATTTACTGCTAAACCCAAGAAGGCTCAGAAAGTAGGGAATCAGCTTCCTTAGATGGGAGGAGTGTGAAATGGAGCTAAAACACCCCATCAAAAAGTGGGCAAAGGATATGAACAGACACTTCTCAAAACAAGACATTTATGCAGCCAAAAAACACATGAAAAAATGCTCATCATCACTGGCCATCAGAGAAATGCAAATCAAAACCACAATGAGATACCATCTCACACCAGTTAGAATGGCGATCACTAAAAAGTCAGGAAACAACAGGTGCTGGAGAGAATGTGGAGAAATAGGAACACTTTTACACTGTTGGTGGGACTGTAAACTAGTTCAACCATTGTGAAAGTCGGTGTGGCGATTCCTCAGGGATCTTGAACTAGAAATACCATTTGACCCAGCCATCCCATTACTGGGTATATACCCAAAGGATTATAAATCATGCTGCTATAAAGACACATGCACACGTATGTTTATTGCGGCACTATTCACAATAGCAAAGACTTGGAACCAACACAAATGTCCAACAATGATAGACTGGATTAAGAAAATGTGGCACATATACACCATGGAATACTATGCAGCCATAAAAAATGATGAGTTCATGTCCTTTGTAAGGACATGGATGAAGCTGGAAACCATCATTCTCAGCAAACTATCACAAGGACAAAAAACCAAACACCGCATGTTCTCACTCATAGGTGGGAATTGAACAATGAGAACTCATGGACACAGGAAGGGGAACATCACACTCCGGGGACTGTTGTGGGGTCGGGGGAGTGGGGAGGGATAGCATTAGGAGGTATACCTAATGTAAATGACAAGTTAATGGGTGCAGCAAACCAACATGGCACATGGATACATATGTAACAAACCTGCACGTTGTGCACTTGTACCCTAAAACCTAAAGTATAATAATAATAATAATAATAATAATAAGGAGTCAATAAAATGTGTTCTGCATGAGAAACAGCCTTTAAAAAAAAAAACAGGGTTGATTGAAGAACTTTTAAGTAGCTACCAGATACCACATTTTACTTCCCAGCTCGGTGCAAGCAGGCATGGGAGGGTCACTCTCTGGAAAGGTTTGACAAGGGGTTAAAAGGCTCTGAACACGGGGATGGCAGACACAGGTGAGAGCAAATGTGCAGTGCCTTACTGACATGGGGAGATTTTAAGTAAAATTCTTGAATGAATGGTAAGACACTCCTTACCCTGCTTCGTTGTCTATTTCTCTGCTTTACCTTCACAAAGATGGCTGTCAGGCCTACACCAGCATCCTCCCACTGTAAAGCATTCTAAAAAGTTCACCTTCAGTTTTGAGGATTGTGATCCTATAGCAATAACCCGTTTCCTCTTCTGCATCTTTGATAACCCTCTCATCGTTGACGTCATCCAATTTTTTCTGCAACCAATGGTGAAACATGTCTCAGGCTGCTTCCTGTATTTGGAAAAGCCCTCCTTCAAATTTAGCTAAAGGACTCTTGTCATGTTTACAAAAAAAGGAGAAAAAAAATATCACTTGAAATGAAATGTCCCCATTCTCATCTACTTCCAACCTTAAATTGAATATTATGTCAAACACAAGGGGCCATTAACATGCAAACATTTGTAATCGTCGCTGCTTTACTTCACCCAGTGCATCTTACTGTGTTTTTATGTAATTTGGATGTGATTAAAATGTGTGCAAATATTATCGTAATGTAGCTAAGCAGGTATTTACGTGAAAACATATGGTCCAGTGTGGTGGATATGAGACCTGGTTCAATAACACATGCCTCTAGGTGTTTAATGATATTTGATGACAATTTTTTTTAAATCTCAGTTTTCCAAATCATTATCTAGATTCAAGGAGGCAGAGATCCAGATGCTTTACCATATTTTCTGCACCTCATTATTAAATTCACTTCTTAACTATTCTTTGTAAGTAAACTGTCATAGAAGACTTCCAGAATTAACCAGAGAAAGCTTTATGCCCCCTTTTCAAAGTTTAAATGGGGATCTAAAAACAAAGCAGACCAAATACCTATTCGCTCCAGGCCAATGTAGACATCAATAAAATTAGCCAGTGTTCTGTCAATGATAATCTAAATCATTCTCTCATGCATTTATGCACAATTATATTAGCTTATTATTATATTATCATAAACAATGGCTGTAGTAAGAGTCGCCTACCATATGTAGACCTACAATTATGAGTTGTGTATAGACCTTGTCTGGAAGTCTAAAGATAGTATTCACATTGTTTTACGGAGTAATCTTCGGTAATTTTGAGAAAGTCATACATTTTTAGTGAACCTTGTTCTTGCTTACTGTAAAACAGAATCCTGCTCCTGAGCGCTCTCAAAATCATCATAAAATCAAAGGTGACAATGAGAAAATATATTGTTACTTTTGTCAGTTTATTTCATCTAGTTCACTTATTTGTCACTGCTCTTATTTGCTATTCTTTTCTTTTTTATTATACTTTAAGTTTTAGGGTACATGTGCACAATGTGCAAGTTTGTTACATACGTATCCATGTGCCATGTTGATACACCTAATGTAAATGACAAGTTAATGGGTGCAGCAAACCAACATGGCACATGGATACATATGTAACGAACCTGCACATTGTGCACATGTACCCTAGAACTTAAAGTATAATAAAAATATATATATATAAATTGCATCCAGAAAAATAATACAACTATAATTTGAATATACAAAAATTTCAAATAATGACTCATATATGCTCAGTAAGTTTAATGTCTTGAATTTAATCACGTCAAAGACTTCTTATATTAATATAATTTTGTACATATGCAAGGGTTTCACTTCTGCATGTAATCAAGAACTCAGCTAAGCTGTTTATCCTCTCCATGTTCTTCCAGAACGTTCTGCCTTAACGATCTAATTCATGGTTACTTCCTACTCCATTTTTTAATTTCACCATTACTATGCATCTCATTTACATTTTATTTCCTGGGTCTTTCCTCCTCTCTCAAAAACTACCCAGAGAGCATGACAGCAGCCTTTTCTTGACTTCCACACCTTACACACACAGGCACACACACACAGTCTTATTTTCACAAATATGTGACAAGGGGAACAGTGTTGCTACATTTTATATTATTCTTGACAGATGAAACTGGGCACCTGTTTGCCGTATATCATAGGCTTGGCCAATATCAGGCAGATGCTGCCCAGATGTCCTTTCTTCACCTAGAAACATGGAGCCATCCTGGCCACCTCACTTTCCTCACACCCTCAACCTAACTGTCCCCAGGTCCCAATCCGCAGTTGAATCCATTTCCTTTCCTTCGTTTTCCTTTCTGCTACCCAGGCATTTGTCCTCTTGGAAAGCAAGACGAAGCCTTCCTGTCTCATGCTTAATCTGCTCCAGTGGCATTAGCCTGCACTCACTCTTCAGAGAGAACAGATCCTTCCTCACTCAGAATTTCACAAAAGGCACCTACCCAGGAGTCCTTGCCATCTATTCCGCCCCATGTCCCTTCAAATTCAATAGCCGTAGCCTTTAGTCTAGAGGTGACACCTCTGGGACAATGTACCTGAAGCCCTAGACAAGGAGTTTTATTTGCCATCACATATTCTATGTTTTTCTACATGACATTTATACCAATAATTTTTGTTTAAATAATTTTTAATATTTTAGTCCCTCTCCTCTTAACACATAAACTCCTAAAAATCAGTGTGTTGCTCACTACTGATTTCCAGCACCTAGCACAGTCCTTAGCATATGGTTGGAACTCACTGAATTTCAGCTTTATAAAGAAATGAATTAATGGATGTTGTACGCATGTGTGAGGAGCCATGTGGAAGGTAAATGGCAGGATACCTATGTGTAAAGTTGTCAGAATCAAGGAAATGGAGCTAAACTGGGAGCCAGAAAGCTAATCCATACGGATGTCAAGGAGACGAGGCTTGAGACACAGAGCAGTGAGCAATGTGAGGGATCCAAAGGCTAGGAAGTCCCACAGGAACACAAGAGATGATTCAAAGAACCCTTGGTTGTCCCGAAACACTGCTTTGATTTGTGGGCTAGAGGATGTTCTTGGCAGAAGGCTGAAGACAAGTGCATGCAAAAGTGCTTTCTCTAAATGTCTCGCCACCTTGTGTTTTGAATGTATGATTCCAGACCTATATATCACCCATCTCTCGGTGCTGTTCAGTTCTTTTCATCCTGCTAAATCTTTTCTGCAGCTCTATTTAGACGATTTCTCATTCTTTCCATCTGAGACTGAACTAATGGCACAAAGATGGTTATTTCCACGTGGGGATGTTACTAAGAAGAGTATATAGGGTCTAGTTAGCAAAAACAGACCATAGAATTTTTTTTAAAGTCTGCCCAGCATTTAAGAAGATATCAGCCTGTTCTCCAAGTCTCCAGTCCTATCTCTTATGTCTACCAGCTTTTAGCCTTTTTCTTTTTCTAAGGATAAGCTCTCACTTTTCAAATTCTGTGTGACATTTTTAAGGCCATATACATGAACACATTTTCATCTGTTCCATCTTGCAGTCCTAAGGCAGTAACATGACTACCTGTTGTGGCAAAAAGGCTGCTCCTTGGTCTGATCTGCATCTTCCAGGCAACTCGCTTGGCAGCCTGCAATCCATCAAATTTTTCCCTTAGTAAATCTCAGGAAAAGATCACCCATAAGCATAGTACAGGAGTACTCTGAAGTTCGACTAGTGTTTTAGAGTGCTGTAGATCCTAAGACGAAAGCAGTAAGAAAGTTGAAAAAATAGTATTATTTATTCAACAGGCATGCTAGAAATCTCAGAGCTTCCCTAGTCACTATTTTCTGTCCTATGCATGTAACATGAAACTCTGCAAAATCAGAACTGAGTTCTCTGTAAAGACATTCAGAAATAAACAAGACCAGCCTTGAAGGGAAGGCCTTGTAATCCGTGGTTTATTCTCCTTTCATGTTATGGCTGATGGCAGATTAGAGTTGGTGCTCAGCCATGGACTCACTGAAATAATGCTTTGAAAGTACACTAACTCATAGAAACCCTCCGCACTTTCAATTACAATGAAACTATCCATCCATTACTCTAAACTTTGTCAGTATTGATCATTCTATGTTTCTAGCTTTTATTCTGCATTTGTGATCCCTTTGTACTACTTTTTCTGTTAGGATACAGTCAAGAAAACTGAAACCATGGTAGTAGGTACTTTAAAGATGGATTGGTTACCAGATGTTAGAAGGCTCTAGAAGTACTTGAGCAGGAGGAATTGTAGACATCAGTTTACCTCAAATGGGCAGAATTCAGATAGATAACAACAACAAAAAAGAGACTGCGGAGGTTATTCATAGTGGGCTAATTTGTGTGGGAAAAGAAGTAGGTATAAATCAATATATTCTAGTATCTGTGAGACAACAAATATGAGAAATTATTTTTCTAGGCTAGTTGGGTAAAGTTTAAAATTGTTGTGCTTTATCCTCTAGACAATTGAAAGTAGTTGCCGTATTTAAGAAAGATAAATAAACTGTTCTGTGTGCAGGGAAGATTAGAAATGGAAGACATTGGAGGCAGAGAGAAGTTAAAGGAGAATGTTGACATTATCCTAAAGTGTTAAGAACCTGAATGAAACTCATTGCAAAATCATTGCCAGGGAATACAGTGCAGGGACTGACTCTAGCAGTGGATGAGGACAACTCACAGAGAGAAATCTGACAATCTATGTTGAGCAGAGGGAAGGAAGCCAGGAATAGTTATTAATAAGTTCAAGACTTCAGTTTTGGTTTTTTGTTTTGTTTTGTTTTGTTTTAACTCCCAGCAAGCTAAATTTGACAATAAGGTAGCTCAATTTCTCTCTACCTCATTTTGTTAATCTCTATAATCTTGCCCCAGAAAAGCCATTTATACCCTAGCTCGGAAAATTCTCTATTAATTTGTCTTCATAAGATTGTAAAATTTTCAAAACTGTCTATTCACGATAATTAGAGAAATACGAATCAAGATCACAATGAGATACAATCTTACACCAGGCAGAGTGGCTATTACTAAAAAGTCAAAAAATAACAGATGCTGGGGAAGTTGTGAAGAAAAAGGAATGCTTATACATTGTTGGTGGGAGTGTAAACTAGTTCATCTATTGTGGAAGACAGTGTGGCAATTCCTCAAAAACCTAAAGACAGAAATAGCATTTGACCCAGCAATCCCATTACTGGGTATACACTCAAAGGAATATAAATCATTCTATTATAAAGACACATGCATGCATATGTTCACTGCAGCACCATTCACAATAGCAAAGACACGGAACCAACCAAAATGGCAATCAGTGACACACTGGATCAAGAAAATGTGGTACATGGCCGGGCGCGGTGGCTCACGCTTGTAATCCCAGCACTTTGGGAGGCCAAGGCGGGCGGATCACGAGGTCAGGAGATCGAGACCACGGTGAAACCCTGTCTCTACTAAAAATAAAAAATAAAAAATAAATTAGCCGGGTGTGGTGGTGGGCACCTGTAGTCCTAGCTACTCGGAGAGGCTAAGGCAGGAGAATGGTGTGAACCTGGGAGGCGGAGCTTGCAGTGAGCCGAGATTGCGCCACTGCACTCCAGCCTGGGTGACAGAGCGAGACTCCGTCTCAAAAAAAAAAAAAAAAAAGAAAACATGGTACATATACACCATGGAATACTATGCAGCCATGAAAAAGAACAGAGATCATATCTTTTGCAGGGACATGGATGGAGCTAGAGGCCATTATCCTTAGCAAACTAACATAGGGACAGAAAACCAAACACTGCATGTTCTCACTTATAAGTGGGAGCTAAATGATGAGAACTCACATGGACACATAGAGGGGAACAACACACACTGGGGACTTTCAGAGAGTGGAGACAGGGAGACGGGAGATCATCAGGAAAAATAACTAATGGGTGCTAGGCTTAATACCTGGATGATGAAATAATCTGTACCATCAAAATACTGTCCTCATCTTAAAAGTAAATAGCACTATTTTATTTAATAATTTATATTTTGGAATCCTAACCAGACATTTTTTCCTTAAATTTCAAGCACTGCATTACTTCCAAAGACATGCTGTGGGTATGTGGAAATTATATCAAACATGAGTAAATTTTGTTGACCAAGACTATAGAAATAACAATACCATCATATAAAGATATGAATGTAGACATCGATGGTTGATGAAAATTACCCCCAAATGTCCAATGCCATGAGCATACTTTGAATAGCTACTTAGTTTTATTTTTATTAACATTATATGTAGGTTATTTCTAAGCCTGCAGACATAATTCATAGAATATACTACTCCAATATTTGAGAATGTACTACTTAAATATTTGGATATATTTATTCCAAATGTATCTCCACTGTGATTTTTTAGAAGATACAATTGCCATCACAGTAAGATATTGCTGATTCAGGTTAAATTTTTAATTAACTAGAAAAATCAAAGAATGCAATTCTTTTTCAAGATTTCTTCAAATAAAGAAAGAAGCAAAATTAGGCTGTGGTGCTATGAATAACACCAAGAAGTATGAAGTCAGGCAAGTCTCAGGTTCAGTCACAGTTCCACTGTTAAGTAGATAATAATTCTAAGGGTGCGTTTTTGTGTCTTAGGTTTGTGGAGACCTATGGTAGCATTCCAGAGATCAACATTGAGCCTACCCCACGACTATTCAACCTTCCCATTATTTGGGTAGATTTCATATAACCAGTTAGAAAGAAAACATCTATGAAAACTACTAAAGAATTATATATTTTAATTAAGGGTGCCGAACATGGTCAATTAGAGAACAATACAGTAGAAACCTCTATTCAAATATAATTGAGACCAGTTTTTTGATAGTTAATCTAAAAAATGAGTTAAGGAGGAGGATCATAGGGTTAAAAAAACCACAAATGTAAATTAATTGGCTAATATTTTGATATAAGCCCAGGACCCTTTGATTATCACTTTATTAACTGGAGTTTCTATACATTGTCTTCTTTGAATAAATTATTATCATAACAAGTCAATTATAATCCCAACTTTTTATTTGTTTAAAGTAGAACAAAAATTTAAAGTAACAAAAGTGCAAAAACCTTTTAGCTTATTAAAATGTTGTTATTCTGATTATTATAATTTTATAATTTTTTCTTAAAATTTTTACATTGCTTAGCCCTCATATTAATCAACTTAGCTTTTTCTAATCTTTTCAAGACCCAACATATTTTTACATAAATAGCACCACTCTATTATGATCACATCACTGATTTTATTGATGTCACCAAAGACTAACTTGAATAAAACCTAAATAAACTGGCTGGTAAATAAGTTAACATAACACCAAGTTGAGGCAATGGACTTACAGAGGCATAATAGAAAACACACTGTTATTTTATAGGGAGAATGCACAGTGTCAGTTCATTTCACAAGTTAGTTAAACACAACTCAACTACAACAATGTTAGTGAAAAGTAGCAAATTCTGTTTTTGCTCCATGGACTTACAGCCAGTGAGTCCTGAGAAAGAAGAGATAATTTAAAGAGCTTCATTGGCAGGTGAATCTGTACTTGGCCTTTTAGCTTACAGATTGAAGCTCCATATTAAAAGCAGAAGAATAGTGAGGCATTCACTGTGAAGAAAGAAACAGAACAGACATGCAGGGGCAAAAGTAGCCATGGTCTGCGTCCTGGCTCAGGAGGACAGTATGTGTTGACGGGCAAAGCTTAGAATGGGCTGAGGCCTGCAACCTCACCCCATCCCATTGCTTTATCTACTCACACTGTTTGCCCAGAAAATCAGGCACTCCACAATGAGAACAGGAACTGGGCATCCCAGCTAATCTTCAGCTGGGTGGGTCTCATAGCGTGGTCAGATTTGAAAAAAATAACAATAGGCTTTGAGGAAAAAGACTTGGAGATGAAGCAGAATGCTTCTGCCAAAGCTTCCCTCAACTGACATAAGAGGAACAAGTTTATTTCCCAAATTAATTATAGTATAATTTACCAGGTATCCAAATAAATGTGTTTAGAGACTAAGAGTTTTCCCCTCAAATAATGCCTGACCATAATTTTACATATAATTCTTTTATTCAACAAATGCTCAATGTATGTTTGTTTTATACCAAACACTTTTTAAGGAATGAGGAATACCATTGTGGATAAAATAGACAATCTTCACTAAATGCTTAGTTATGATGGGACGCAAACAAATACACAAGAAAGAAAATAATTAAGAAATACAGTTTTATGCCTAATTATATCAGGTGATAGTAAGTGCTGTGTCCCCAAAACACTTACTCATTTTCTCAAACTATTATAAAACAGGGAAGGTGCACAAAGAGTGCTGGACATGGGACTGAAGATTCTGTTTTAAATATGGTTGCCAGGGAAGTCCTCACTGTGTAAGAACATTCCATCATAGACTTGAAGGAGATGAGGGAAGTCATCAAGTGGATGGGAAAAGAACACTCCCAGTAATAGGACCAGCAAATGCAAAGACCAGAGGAGAAAGACATCTGCTTTGTTTAAGGGACAGCAAATAGGTCTCCCTGCTACAGCAGAGTAAATACAGTGGAAATGGTAGAAGAGTTTTTAGTTGTAAAGCAAGAAGGGGGACCAACAATGGAGAGTCTTGGATGTCATTGTGGAGATTTCTATTTTACTGGAGGTGAAATGGAAGCCACCGAAGGCACCTGAAATGGAGGCTCATATGGTTCACAGCTTTAATAGTCTGCTGTCTGCTGAGATAAGAATTGACTAGAGGACAGAGGGTAGATCTAGGTAGTGAGATGTTATTGCAATCACCTAGGAAAGAGATAGGATGATTTGAACTAGAGTGGTAGTAGTAAGAGGTGGTCATATTTTGAAAATATTTTTAAAGTAGAGTTGACAGGATTTGGTGATGAATTTGACATGTGATGTGAGTCAAATTTCATAGCCTGAGCCAAACATCCCTATTTAATTACGTTTAATATAATGGAAAAGGTGGGGGAAAATGGATTAAGAAAAGAAAGAAGTTTGGTGCGGGAAACAGTAAGGTGAAGAAACCAGTAGAGATGTTAGATATCTAAATCTGAGTTCAGGAATTTGGAATGCATAGAAAATTTGATCATTAGCATGGGGCTAGTATTTGAAACCATGAGACTAGACAAGATCATTTTAGTTTAGTGTATTTCCA
>NW_022097167.1:0-75466 GCF_006542625.1 Nomascus leucogenys | reverse complement strand
TTATGTGGAGTCATATTAAGACTGCTTTCATGGGAAAAATCTTCCTCCAGATAGCCAGGTTATGCTTCACACTAACGCATGTGAATGAAAATTGTCTCCTCTGCTGGGTCAAAATGCTGACATCCTTATTGTTGACTGCATTCTCTGTTAGAGAACCAAAGATTGTCTGACACGCTGACTCCCTGGTTGCATGCTCCTGTGGTTATATACCTTTATCTGTATGGAAGGCAGACCAGGAAGAAAATGTTATCAGCGTAAATGTTTATTGCATTGCTCAGAGCCACTCGACTTCAGGAAGAATGAGATTTTAGAGACAGTAATTGTGGATCTGTGTCTATCATTTATATCTATCACAAAATTATTTTTGCCTCATTCATCTGCCATTTGAATAAGCAAAGCCCAGGTATTTCTTACATGTTGAATGCAAATGACATTTAGAATTTACAACTTGTCAACATATATTCATAATTTTAAGTGCAATATAGTAAACACATTTACTTTCATCATAAATATTAAATTTGTACATATTTTTAAAAGGATGATACTTGGGAATCTTGGACCAAACATTAAGTGTTATTGCTAAAATCCGAAACGTAAATATAAGGGCAATTCCCATGAGAAGAACTAAGAAATTTTAAAAAATATATATTTTTCTAGAAATTTGATACAGTATAGGCAGAATTACAAGATGGCACCAAGATTCCTGCCTCCTAGTATATATAGCCTCTACAGTTATTCAACTAAACAGTACTCGAGGTGTTGCTGTGGAGGGCTTTACAGATGTAAGTAAGTTCCCAAAGTAGCTGACTTTAAAGTAGGAAGATTATTTTTGTGGGCCTAAACTAGTCAGTTGAGACATTAATGGGCTCTTCCTAGTGGAGGAGATTAAGACAGTGAAAGAGGCTCAATGTACAGAAACCTCTCCATTGCTAGATTTCAAAATGGTAGGGGCCATGTGGCAAGGAAGGTGGGTGAACTCCAAGAACAGAGATATCCAGCAAAAAGATGATAATTTTAGCCCTTCAGCTGCAAGGAACTGGATTCTACCAATAAAATGAATAAGCTTGGAAGCAGATTCTTCCTTATACAAACCTCTAAAAGATAACACAGCTCAGGCAACACCTTGTTTTCAGCCTTGTAAATCCTGAGCAAGAACCCAACCACACGTTTTCCCAAATAATGACCTAAAGATATATAACTTAAGAAATGGGTGCAACTTTGCCATAAATTTCTGATCATCTGTTATGCAGCAATAAAAATTCAATACAATATCTAATATCTATTATCCTGGGAAATCACCAATCTTCTTAATGTTGTGCTGCTAAAATGGACACAAAAATTTTGCATGATGAAGTATTGGCAGTGTCTTGTCTGCTTTTGTCATGGCAATAGTTTCCTATTGCTGCTGTAACAAATTGCCAGAAATTTGGAGCCTTAAAACAACAAAACTGTATCAGTTCACACTCTTCTGGGTCAGAAGTTTGATAGGGGTCTTACAAGGTGTCAACAAGGCAGTATTTGTTTCTTTCTCCCAGAGGCTGTTTGGGATTTCTGTTTTAGATTGTTGGCAGAATTAAGTTCTTCATAGATGTGTGACTAAATTTTATAATTTTTTCGATCAGAAGTCTGACAGGGGTTTCATGGGGCTAAATTCAAGGTTTTGGAAGGGCTGTGTTCTTTTTTGGATGTTCTAAAGGAACAACAGGTCCTAGCCTTTTCCAGCTTCTGGAGGCCACCCGTTTTTTGTTTTGTTTTTTCTTTTTTGTTTGTTTTTGTTCTTTTTTTTTTTTTTTTTTGCAGGTGTTTCTTCTTCCTTCATCTTACAGTCAGTATTGAATATAGTTTAGGATGCAGTAACTTCCACTGTGGGTGAACAATCAAGACATCCAGAAAGAGATTGTTAGTTGACGATAAAAAACAAGACTTGGAGGAGAAAATGAAGTCACAGAAAAATCTCAGGAAGAGGCAACAATAATGGCACTTTGTAGCAGGATTCTGTAGGACTTAGTGACGGATTTAACACAGCATGAAGGAGAGGAAGGAGACTGCAATTTAGGAAATTTATGTTGCCGTTAACAATATACAAGATCATAAAGGATAACAGATTTGGAATGAGATGAGAGCATTTTTTCATTTTGAGGTGACGGCAAACCGCCCAGCAGGCATTTGAATAAATAGTACATTTTGACATTTGAGAAGGATAGACCACAAAATAAAAATCTCCACATTTGTGAATACTATGATGGCACAAAAGTCATCTATTTGACAATGTTAACTATCACCAGAATGTTAGAAATGTTTTTGAATTATAAACTGCATGGCTGCTTTGTAGGAGCAAGTCACATTCTTCAGAATGGGTTGGATTATATGTGTTAAATCTTAAAATGCCAAAGAGTTACTGTGGTGGTAAATTTGTAAGTTCACAAATTTACATGTAATGCTGCTCGAAATTAAATATAATAACCATACTTCAATATGACATTCAAATGAAATAAATATCATAAATACATATTCAGAAAAAGTTTTCAAGTATGCCTCAAAGAATCTATTCTTGAAATAAAGTGTTAAAAATTTAATATTTAGACAGATGAAAAACTAACATATTTTTCTAAATGTTTAATATAAAATTATACATTAAAATAACTCTATTGTTACTTATACCCAAATTTTTAATGTTAAGATTATTGTGTGAATAAATGCATATACCCCAAATCTAGCCTGTTGAATGTCACAGAGAAAGTTAGATTCATGTTTTATAAAATAATAATGAAACACATTGCTTTAAATGCACAGGTCTAATACCATTGTACTATAATATATTAAATTATGAGCCTTTCCCTTTAGCATAAAATTGGGAGGATGGAAAAAATCTTATGGACAAATTTATTTACGCACTGAATCTCCTGGAGGGAATCATGAGAAATACGGTAAGCATAATCAAAATAAAAAGTTTGTTTGTTTTGTAAGAATCCTCACAGTATTTATTAAGAGCAGGCCATTTTTTCAATATCTTTCTTAAATTTCTTTTATCTGCTCTCATCGAATTTGTAATAGACAATTTTTCATTTACACAGGAATGTTAATCTGAGACTACCAAATAGGAGATAGAGTGTAGACAAACTTTGTATTCTAATTCTCTCATGGTGACAGTGCGGTGGAGAATGAGGGATATTCAAGAGAAACAGTGGAGCAAATAGAATGATTAGTTCTGAATTAAAATTTGGTAGACCACTTCATCTCAGTTCTTTTTTTCAAATCATATTTTATACGTGACTATATAATTGCATTTCCTACTTAAAAACATTTCTTTTCTAAAATTCATTACTGCAATGGGTTTGAATATAAACTGGAAATTAGTATTGAATTATGTATTTTTAGTTTAATAAAAGTATCTTTTTAAAATGCTAACACTCCATTTTGAGCTGGAAATGATTTTATGGAAAAAGTCTTTACTTTTATCTTTAGTTCTTATTAATTAGAATAACATTAATGAAAATTAATTTTAAGAATATTGACTAGCTTCTCTTAATTTTTGCTTACATGGAATAGGTGGGATAAATCTGTTTTTGATGTACCACTTAGTCACTAAGCAGCCAAGAACTTGAAGGATGAGTGTATTTGCCTTGAGCTAAGACGTATAACACTGTGAAAAGTTTGTAGCATGTTCACACATGTATGTGGAATTAGTAGAAAAATGACTGATACACAGATGACTCTTGGTGGAGGTGGAACTCCTTAAGAATGCCAGCAGTCATTTTGGATGAACATTAAGGGGAAAGATGGTGACTGTAAGAATGACAAAAAAGTGAGCGTTAAAACTTTGGAATGAATCTTGCTAAAAGTTTTTCCCGAAATATGTTATTCTAGATTCAGAAATCAAAGAATTGTGAAAGTCAAGGTACAGAGGAAATGAGCTAGGAAGATAAGAGTGTGTAATCAGAGAAAAGTTTGCTTGAAGTTGAGATTATGGAGCCGATAACATGACCAAGGGAGTCAGTGGATGAGAAAAATTGAAGTTTAAGATCATTGGAATAGATATTGGAATATATAGAATCAAACAGAGAAATCACTGGAATAGGTAGAAATGTGACATGTTTCAATATAGTGGCCCTACAGTTTACAATTCAAAATGTCCTCAATCTTTTTTCTTGTTAATTTCTACCTTTCAGCAAATGCTTTATCAGGTCCCCCTAATTTATTTCCTAGATTAAGCAATAATATCCATATTTCTTTTTCCTACGTCCGCCACAAAACTTACTCATCATCCCTGTGACTTCCATAGAGATACATATTTCAAGGAATTGTTCCATTTCATCAAAGTTTTGGAATTTATGGGGATAGAGCTGTTCATAGTCTTCCTTTAATATCCTTTCAATGCTCATGGGATCACTAATGATGACCTCTCTTTCATTTTTGATATTGGTAATTTGTTGGGGAGGGGAAGCATTCTAAAATCTGATTAAACCCTAGTCTTTCAGAAGGTATGTCCAGCAGGCTGCGACTTGTCAGGTGATTTATAGCTCCCTACATGCTATGTGAGACAGGAAGACCAGATGAGGCTGAGGACTGGATATTTCCCTCTCCTCCTATGGAAGATTCTGCTCTGTGAAAGTTATTTCTCTTTGAGAGCAGGCCTTTATCATCGATACAGCTCTAGCCTATTTCAAAATTCTTTTCTTCCCCTCCTTCCTCCCATTCCAGAGCCAAAAAAACAGTTTTTCTTGGCGCATGTATGTGAAATCCTGGTGGAATTCCTTGAAGTAAAATCCATGTAAGTTTTGGAGCCACTTAAGATTGTGACATCCAGGAGTTTCTTACAATTAACACCAGCACAAGCTCAGTCTCTAGGTCTCAAAATGACCATGTAAGTGTTCAGTTTGTGGATCCAGACGCTTCTGCTCCAGGTAAGCACATTTCAATTGCAAATTGCTGTCTTCTTCTGTCTTTCCAGTTTTTAGGGTGACAATTTATCCTGCAAACATTTCTGCTGTGTATGAGAACATCACTGATATTCAGCTTGTTCAGCATTTTGTTGTCGTCCTTGTAAGAATGAAGGTAATGACGTCCCAGCTTTTTACATTTTAGAGCTGAAATGAGAATTGGTTGTGTAAATATCTTTAAACACTAATTTCATGATTTTAATATATCCATTTACAATTCTTCAATGACTCCAATTATGCATAGGATGCATATGAAACTGTAATATAGTATAACTCCATAGTATAGTATAGTATAGTACAGTACAGTACAGTACAGTATAGTATAGTATAGTATAGTATAGTACAGTACAGTACAGTATAGTATAGTATACAAGCTCCTTAAGATTTGAGCATTATCTCTCCAGTTAAGATTTTATCATTCCTTGGAGGTCCCTAACCCTAATTTAATATGAAGTTTACGATTCCTTGAATGGTCTAGTCCGTATTTTCTCACTGATTAACTATGCACAGTTCTTTTTTTCTTCAAACAGGTCACCAATCTTTCTGTTTGCCTATTTTTTATGCCTCTTTCAGCTCCAGCATTTTATTTCAGAAATTCTACACATCCTCAACCTTCTTTTCTCTATTATTTGAGCCAATAGCAGTTTATGACTTTTAAATAGAGAATTTATTTTGCTACTGTACATGTTGTTCTTCTGTTCCCCATTTCAGAGAGCAAGAATTTTGAGAAGAGAAACTCTTATCTTTTAATTTTTATCCCAGAGCAGTGGCCAAATGACAGAAAATATAACATGAATATATTTTTGAATGAATCAAATGAAGAAGAGCTAGATTTAATTGGGTTATGGAGTTTAAGGGGATGGGTAAGTAAATAGCACATATTTTGGCTTTTATTTCACAGTCTAAAAGGGTGTAAAGATATAGTTAGTCCTTTATTCATGTATTAACATATATAAGTATATACTGTGTTGATTCTGGTTGGGGTTAACCTGGAAAATGAGTGAAAATTGATTTTAATCTTGGCTCATAAAACTTAGTGAAGATATTTAGGTAGGTTTTTAAGATCATATTTCAGCATGACTTGCAAAAAAGTCTTTTAAATAAAAGTCCTACTCAAATAAACTTTTTTCTTGGTATTTTCCCCTAATTATTCCAGTTTTTCCAGAAGCTTCTCGTTGCTCTAAAATCTTAATAATTTTCAGTGTACACATTTGTTCATGGCAACGTTACTCTTTATTTTTATTTTATTTATTTATTTATTTGTTTATTTATTTATTTATTTATTTTAGAGATAGAGTCTACCTCTGTTGTCCAGGCTGGAATGCAGTAGCATGATGATAGCTTACTGCAACTCTTGACCTCCTAGGCTCAATTGATACTCTCACCCCATTCTCTTGAGTAGTTAGAACACAGGTGTGCAGCCATTATGAATGGCTATTTATTTTTTTTTAATTTTGTAGAGACGAGACTATGTTTTCCAGGCTCCTCTGTAACTCTTGGCCTCAAGCAATCCTCTTGTCTTAGCCTCCCATCACATTTTGTCTCTCAAAGCAGAACACATGACTGCACATTGATTCCTGTGATCCATGTTTTCATTAAATGGTCTTTGGTCTTAACGTCCTTCAATGTGTGTAATGAATGTGCAACTCTTTTCTGAGTTGGAGATTTTGCATTTGAATTACTGAGCCAGCTGGAAGACATATTAAATCAAATTGAACATGATTACTTTCCATTGACTATGTATCAAAATATTCTCTTATGGGTTATTTTAGCAAGGACAGCAGTGAATTATATGTAGAAGAAAAGTTCCTTATACTTTTGTTTCAGATCTTTTAGGTTGTAATCACGGAAGAGGTTAGCTGTTGTTTTTAAATGACGCCAGCCATGTAATGAATGATGTTATTGCTGCAGAGGATACTCCTTTTAAGGATACTGCTTATATTTTTGTTTCACAAATGGTTTAAATTCATCTACAAATAATAAGTGAGTTAATAAAGTGTATACGGAGAGATGACATATGGAGAGATTTGATATCAAATAATTAGTAGTTATTATTCTTTAAATTTTATAAAATCTCTACCAATTAGGCAGTGTGTCTCACAAGATGAGGGGTCCACTATTGCACCCATAGTTAACCCCAAACCCAATTTGTATTTGACACCGCATACATCCATCTCCTATTTTCACCTTGATGCCTTTGCTGATCTCTATTTTATCATTCTTCTTTCTTTTGCATCTCTTTCCTGTCTGTTCAGAAAATGACAACTGTTGGATTATGTTTCTGTGTTTCTTCCTCAATACTGAGGCACTTAAATAAAGTATTTGCCAACTAGGAACACACACAAAAAGACTTGTGCATTTGATTTTAGTCAGTATACATTATGTACACTTCTCCTCCCCCACCCTTAGACAATTTGAGGCCATATTTCAAAGATTATTTGTGAATTTGCTAAATGGATCCATGTGTTTCATCTGTAAGAGTAATTCTCAATACTGCATAAATATTACAATTATCTGGAGAGTATTGAAAATTAATTATGTTTAGATCTGACCCCATAAATATATTCCTAATTAGTCTAGGGTGTTATCTAGGCATCCAGTTTTTAAAATCTAATCAGATCATTCTAACCTGCAGTTAAAGTCAGGAGTCATTTATCTAATATAAGAAGTCAGATGAGGGTACCAAAGTTGGTCCTTTTTTATTAATAAAATATTACTTTTTAAGACATCCCTCACAGAATAATACGTTGAAGGGTTCGTGGTATACTTAAGTAAATAAAGAATTTAAAATGATTTTATTTAAATATTTATAAATTCTGATAGTACTGCTGATATTAAACTTCAGCTTCCTTCATTTAAATAATGATGAGATGAACAAAATATATAAAACAACTGTTTTTAGGCATGAACTCCATATTGACCCTGGATTTCTCAGTTAGGGCATTTTTCAAATATACTAGTGCTAGACAATAAAGCCCACGCAGAGAATAGCAACCTTGCTGGGCAGTGGAAGCAGAGATTAGAGTTCAGGACTATCAGAGCAATTGAAATTTAACGGACCAGGTGGTAGAGAAGAGCATTGCAGAGAAGGAGCACAAAAATAATGTGAAAATATTTCATGGCTTCCTTAAAAATCCCTAATCTGTGTATATGTACTACAGGAACAGCTGCTAGATGGCCAAGGGTAAAACAGAAGTTGTAGAGGCCATACAGTGTTGGGGGAACATTAGACTTCTTACCCAGACAAATATTCTACATTTTAGTGAATATTCCAGGTGAGCCAAACCCTTTAAGAAAGGACCCATGCTACTGAGGTAGAACCAAATTAGATCCACCCAAATTAAGCCTGAAAATATGTCTTGATACGTTCCAAGAGATTTAGGGGCAATTTACTACATGCCAGAGCAACAGTAGGTAAAGAAGGCAATGTAATCCAGAAACTCAAAAACATTTCATACTCAATATCTAACATTAAAATAAAAAATACTTAACATATAAAGAAGCAGAACAATTTTTTTTTTTTTTTGAGACGGAGTCTCACTTTGTCCCCCAGGCCAGAGTGCAGTGGCGCGATCTCGGCTCACTGCAAGCTCCACCTCCCGGGTTCACGCCATTCTCCTGCCTCAGCCTCCCGAGCAGCTGGGACTACAGGCGCCCGCCACCACGCCCGGCTAATTTTTTGTATTTTTAGTAGAGACGGGGTTTCACCATGTTAGCCAGGATGGTCTCGATCTCCTGACCTTGTGATCCGCCCGCCTCGGCCTCCCAAAGTGCTGGGATTACAGGCGTGAGCCACCGCGCCCGGCAAGAAGCAGAACAATTTGACACATTTAATAGTTTATAGTAATTCACACAAAGATAATCTGTATGTTGTAGATCATAGACAAAAGTTAAAATTAATAAAAAATTAATGTACTAATGACAATGAGAGAAAAATGGGGTAAATGTAAAAAATGTTGAAAATGTCAAGAGTTACAATCTATTAAATATATCAATTGTCTATTTCAAAACTTCAAAATATGTCAACTGAAAACAAATTGGATGGGTTTAATAGCAGAGTAGAACTAACAAAGACTGGGATTAGTAAACCCAAAGAAAAGACATTAGAAATTTCCAAACTATAGCAAAAAAGGAAAATAAAAACAAACTATTAGAGAGCTGTGTGGTATAATTACAAAAAATCTAACCTATGAGTAACAGAAATATAATAGGGAAAGGAGAAAGATAATGAACAGAAGCAATATTTGAGGAAAACAAAAGGGTTGAGAATTGTCCTAAAAAAAAGTCAGAAAACTCTAATTAGATCAACTTATGCATAAGAAAATTTGAACACACCAAGGACAATATTCTATAAACCAAAGATAAAGAGGAAATTTGCAAACTAGATTTAGGGAAATGCAAGAAAAATAAATAACTAAACAAGAATTAGAAAGAGATTAGAAAGTAAGAATATCTAGTTTCTGTCATCGCTTTAGCGACTAGTTTCTTAGTAACATTCTTAATGTTGAAAGTTATAAACATAAATATTAGTGTATGTGTATATGCACAGATATATATATACACACATATGATAAAATATATGTTTAAGTTGTAAATATATGTATCTTTAAGTATTAAAAATTATGACTTTTTGGTGGCTTTCCTCTTGTGTGTGTGTGTATGTATTTTCCAATCTCCTGAAGTAAACATATATTGTCTTTATAATCAGACTTGACAATAAAAGTTTATTTTTCTTATTTTTTGAGGTGAAGTCTCGCTCTGTCACCCAGGCTGGAGACAGTGGTGTGATTTCAGCTCACTGCAACCTCTACCTCCTAGGCTCAAGCGATTCTCCCACCTCAAGCCTCCTTAGTAGCTAGGACCACAGGCACATGCCAACACGCCCAGTAACAGTTATTTTTGATGACAATATGGAACCATTTTTCTTAATGTTTCTGTAAGTCTAAAGGCAAGAATAATAGATCAAGTAGAAACAGATTCCTTGCTGAGCTACAGCAGAAATACATTCAGGAAGGAAGAACTTAACTACAAATGAACATCAAGTCACCTAAGTCAGCGGAAGTCTGCCATATAACATTAGTCCTAATCAGTCTACATTTACTTCAATTTTTCTTAGCTGTTGGTGTACTCTTAGTATAAGTGTCTCTCCAGTTCCTATATTGCATTCTTCCCAATGTACCTAGAAAGTTGCACACAAATTATAAGGAAAAAAGTTGAATTCCTTTTTTTTTTGAGACTGAGTCTCACTCTATTGCCCAGACTGGAGTGTGGTGGCCTGATCTCGGTTCACTGCAACCTCCACCTCCCAGGTTCAAGTGATTCTTGTGCCTCAGCCTCCCAAGTAGCTGGGATTACAGGCACCTGCCACCATGCTGGCTAATTTTTGTATTTTTAGTAGAGATGGGGTTTCACCGTGTTGGCCAGGCTGGTCTCGAACTCCTGACCTCAAGTTACCCGCCTGCCTCGGCCTTCCAAAGTGCTGGGAGGTGTGAGCCACCACACCCAGCCAAGAAGTTGAATTCTTTAAATAGTACATTGACATAATCACATCTTGTGATATATTAACTTATGAAATTTTAACATATGAAATTATAAGAAAGGAAACATATAATGAGGAAAGATGTCAATGTTTGAATATGGCACAGGTTGTAAGTGCTCATTTTTTTAATTCCTATAGTGGTTCATCTGAAACAAATATTTGCATGTTCTAATGAATCCTGTCTTTACATTTCTGCATGCTCACTTTCGCTATGAGATGCAGCAGCTATCTCTCTAAGCTAGAAAGCTTATTTCCATATCTGTGCTGTCATTTGGATAATTTTTGAATATACCACAACAAATCTCTACCATGGAGATTTTTAAATAATGGCATGGTTGTTTTAAAATAATGGCATACCTAATATAATGTGCATTTAAAAAAATGAGGATGGTGATTAACTTCATTTTCTGCTCAGCCCGGTTTCCTTTCTTAAGTAGGGATGATTAACCTTCTCCTCATCTGTGTCCCACCCCAGCAGAACTTAAGCATCTTGCATACATCATTGATATCTATATTACATTTATATTCCCAATCTCTCATGTAGTACATAGCATTGAGTAGGGAGTTCAATAAATATTTTTTGAATGGAAAAATATGAGTTTTATTTTCAACTTAAGTACATTTGATTTTCATCAACATTTACAAAAATAACCTGAAATCAGACCTAGAATTCCAGAGATGTAGGTGTATGTCTTGGGTAGAACTAGGCCATGGAGATGAGAAATAAAACCAGACCATAACAATCTGCTGGTGAATGATTGGAAGTTGTAGAAAAAACTCAACTGTTTCTGTAAGCGTGAGCTCATTAATTAAAATAAGTTTTCTTGCTTAATTAAAAGTGAGTAATTAAGGCAGGCACGGTGGCTCAGGCCTGTAATCCTAGCAATTTGGGAGGCCAAGGCAGGCGGATCACCTGAGGTCAGGAGTTCGAGACCAGCCTGGCCAACATGGTGAACCCATCTCTACTAAAAATACAAAATTAGCTGGATGTGGTGGTGTGCACCTGTGATCCCAGCTACTCAGGAGGCTGAGGCAGGAAAATCGCCTGAACACGGGAGGCTGAGGTTGCGGTGAGCCAAGATCGCGCCACTGCACTCCAGCCTGGGCAACAGCAGCGAAATTCTGTCTCAAAAAAAAAGGGAATAATTAAAGGCCAGAAATGAAGATAACAGTTATAACCTCATGGCTGCTTTTAAACTTGAGACTGATATTAAAAATAGAAAGACAGCATTTTTATTTGTTTCAATTTTTTTTTTCTCTAGGCTTTTCAGTAGATAGTAATGAGTTCAGCTCTGAGCATATGTGAAAAAATTGTAGCCAGAGAGGTTTAGCATGTAAATTCATTTATACATCAAGCTTATGTCTTATATTCAATTTTAATTTTGAAAATATCACATATTCTTCACTTACTTTTCTGCTCAGAATTTGCAGATTGACATATAAAATTACTATGTTTCTATTCAAAATACATATATTAAGCAGTGTATTCATAAAATATTTCCAAAATTTCATGAGATGAATGCAGATTATTTTAGCGTATTTCCATTTTAAATCTAAATATCAAGACCAAATACCAAGCTTTATTTCTTAAAATAAATGTTATTGGCTTCATTTAAATCAGCTGATAATTTTTATATATTTGATATTTAATTCTAAAAACTCTTCAATTAATACTCCTTGTAAAATTTTGTTTGTTAAACTTTTATAATTTATACAAGCTGCATCATATTTTACCTAATCATATTTTACATGTTTCTTGGAGATTTATTTGAAAGCATGCAATTTTGATGATTAGATATGATTCCAGATAAATGTAAAATTTGCGTATAAGGTTCTAATATGGTAGATATTTTTTCATTCTTCCCTTCAATAAACTTCAAATACAAAATGGACCTATGTGGAGGCAGATTATCACTATGTAATTTGAAATTTGAGTATTCTTTCTTATTCAAATTTATTTCAATTATTTCTTAAGAAATTATTCTTAGGAAAATAAAATTACTGAATTTTATTTTCAGGAACCATTCTTGGATAAAGTGACGTATTGTCTATGAGGTCTTTTGTCACACATCAGAATTGTAATTTAAATCTATAAATCAGCTTTTCAATGTGAATTTTGTCTGGCCAGGTTTTAACTATCATCTGAAGCAGGTGGAAAATTCTTATCAGGATATAGGTAGACAGATATAAATGACATAGACGTATACATATTTATGTATAGATGAGTATGTGTGTATATGCATACACACACCCATACATACTTGTATGTATATATACATACATACACACACACATAGATAGAAATATGTGTATATATGTATCATAGATAAATAAATTTCTTAATGTTTCTAGTTATATACTCCTAGGTACATTTTGTTATTTGTCTTCTTAAATTATTTTAGCTACTTTATCTGTAAATGTGGATGGAAATCTGTTAATTTGAGAATTGAGTTATAATACATTATCAATGAGATAATAAACAGTATAGTGTCTAGCACAGAAGTCACTCAATAAAGGCTCTTTCTAAAAAGTATTATACACACAATTGATAATTCATAAATACAATGATCAAAAATAAAAATGTTTTAATACAAATTATAACACAAGCTCCACCCTACATTTTTCAACTAACCTGTATACTTACATATATAAATATATAAATTATACAGATAACATCTGAAAATACATGAGCTTTACATTCATTTAGCTATTTATGTCACTGTTTTTAAAAACAAATCATAGAAAAGTATGTGAATTGTTAACATTTATTTATTACTGACTTCTCCCCAACTCCCCATTTTAATCAAAAAATGCTTTTGTTTTGAGATAGTTTGGCCTAATATGTACCTGAAATTTAATCCATTAATACATTTTTGAAAATATTTCTTCTGGCCCAATGGGATGGCTCATGCCTGTAATTCCAGCACTTTGGGAGGCTGATGCTGATGTACTACTTGAGGTCAGAAGTTCGAGACCAGCCTGGCCAACATGTTGAAACCCTGTCTCTGCTAAAAATGCAAAAATTATCTGGGTGTTGTGGTGGGTGCCTGTAATCCCAGCTACTGGAGAGGCTGAGGCAGAGGAGGTTGCAGTGAGCCAAGATTGCACCACTGCACTCTAGCTTGGGCAACAGAGGGAGACTCCATCTTGATATACATATATATATATATATAATTTCTTCTACAATATCCTGCCTCCTCTTCCTTAGTTTTAGTTATTCATCTTAACTTAGTTTATTGCATGAGATGACCAATGAGGCATCTTAACATAATCTTCAGAAATCTACTTTCACCCTTCATTGGCTAGTTAACCTCGGGAAGGTCATTTTATTTTGTTGAAACTGTCTCATTGTTTGTCAAATGGTGGTATTGTATACGCGAGTTGAAAGTTCTTTTAGTTCTAGAATTCAGGATTTTTGTTCCTATTTTCTGACTTATGGCTGGGCCACACTCTTTTTTTATCTTTCTTCAAGAGCACATATCTGTCTCTTTAATCATTTATATTGCCCTTCTCTGGACTTGATTCAATATCTCTGTATCATTTTGCTGACTGAGGTGTCTGAGGTTGGCTGCAGGACTCTACATATGCCTGTGATTTCTAGGATAGTAAGCTCGTAAGTCAGAGGCAATGCAAACATAAATCTTTTGATGGAACTTTTCACTATAAACTTCATATTGATGTTCTCTTGTTCCTCCAACTGTAACTTACTTTAGTATTTTCTCTTTCTTATATTTTACTCTACCACTTAGACTTATGTCCTATAAAGCCTAAAGATAACATCTTTCCACAATTTCTATCTATATAACACATTTCAATTCCTCTAGATCCTAAATCAATTTTTAAAATTCATCATAATAATCGTTTTGCTAAAAATGTGCTTCCAAGAAATAATTTTGCCCTTCTATGGTTTTTATAATTCATGGTCCAGTTATGTTTTTAAAACATGCAAAATAGATCATATTCTACTTGATTTAAATTAATTTAAAATTGAATACATGCAGTTTATTGGCTACAGGAAATTATTCAGGAAACATTTCAATTTTTTTTCCTTTATCATAATTAAATGTTAAATCTATGAGGGAAAAAGGATGATTTAAAGGGATCAACTGCAGGTGAGTGCCAATTAATGACGGGGATACATTCTGAGAAATGCATCGTTAGGCAGTTTTGTCATTGTGAAAACATCACAGAGTGTACTTACACAAACCTAGATGATATAGCCTACTCCACCCTTAGGCTATGTGGTATAGCCTATTGTTCCTAGCCTGCAGATCTGTATAGCACGTTACTGTCCTGAATACTGTGGAGAATTGTAACATCATGGTAAGTGTTTGGGTATCTAAACCTATCTAAACATAGAAAAGGTACAGCAAAAACATGGTATAAAAGATAAAAAATGGTAAATACCTATATAGGGCACTCACGGTGAATGGAGCCTGCAGGACTGGATATTGCTCTGGGTGAGTCAGTGAGTGAATGGTGAGGGAATATACAGGGCTAGCACATTACTATAAACTACTGTAGACTTTATAAACACTAGATGCTTTGGCTACATTAAATCTTTTAAAATGGTTTTTATCACTTTTTTACCTCATAAACTTTTAACATTTTTTTAAACTTTTTGACTCTTTCAAAAATGTTTAGCCTAAAACACACATTGTACAGTTGTACAAAAATATTTTCTTTCTTTATATCTTTATTCTATAAGTTTTTCCTATTTTTAAAGTATTTACTTTTTTTTAACTTTTTAAACTTTTTTGTTAAATTGCTACAATCTTAGCCTAGACCTTCTCAGGGTGAGGATCGTATGTATTCCTGTTTTTCACCTCCACATCTTGTCCCACTGGAAGGTCTTCAGCAGCAATAACACACAACACACATGACGCTGTCGTCTTGTATAACAATGCCTTCTTCTCTAATACCTCCTGAAAACCTGCCTGACACTGCTTTACAGTTAACATTTTTTCAAATTCTTTTTTCTTTTTTCTTACTTCTTTATTATTTAAAACATTTTTATAAGTATAGAAGTGTACTTTAAAATAATGATAGAAAGTATAATATAGTAAATACATAAACCAGAAACACAGTCATTTATTATCAGTATTAAGTATTAGGTACTATGTATAATTGTACATGCTATACGTTTATACTACTGGCATCACAGTAGGTTTGCTTACACCAGCATCACCACAAACATGCGAGTAATGTGTTGCCTTGCGACATTAAGGAAAACTTGGACATTACTAGGCGATAGGAATTTTTCAGCTCCGTTGTAATCTTGTGGGGTCACCATCATATAATGTTGTCCATCCTTGACTGAAACATTGTTATGCAGCACATGATTGTACTTAGAAATTGGCAATTCATTTTAATCTATAAGACATTAAAAATCAAGATTAAAGCAGGACCTAATGAAAGTGATTAAAGAGGGTGCTTTAAAGGTAAGCCATAGTCTAAGAGTTAGTGGTGTCTGCATGTTTTCCAAATCATCTCACCAGAGCTCTTCTCTGGACTTTGTACCCAAAGTTCTTATACTGCTCTAAAGGGATTTCTGTCTCAGGTGTCCTCTGTACAAAGCCATATCAGAAATCTTGGAAAATGGTAGGATGTTGAGCAAGATTTAGATTTTCTTTTGCTCAGACATGGAAATAATTTTATTATAATTAATAAGTTTTATGTTATTTTTATATATTACAAAATATAATGTATCATATTTTATTTGGTACCATATAACACATCATTTAATTTAGTATTATGTAACACCATCTTGAAAGGTAATATATTAATGTTAATTTGATATTATTTGTCTTTTTTTTTCTGAAAGGCTGTGTCATTACTGAGAAGCAGTTGTAGGAAAAAGGTTCCTATTCATCATACAATTCACATTCTGCAGATAAAAATAAGCCATGAGAAAAATTACCTAAAATAGAAAATGAAGAGTCTATTTCTACTCTTCCTCACTCAATTGGGAATCTTTGTAAAGCTAAATGCGTCAAAAATTTTGATAAATTAATCTTTGGTTACCTAAGAAAGTGATAGATGTTACTGCAAAGTAATCAGTTATTATTCTGGAGAATCATATAAAACAAGTGAAATATACAAAGCTTGCAAAACAGAAAATGGAAAACCATTAAATTTATACATTAGTTATCATAATAATAAATTTCATATAAATTAAATGAAATTTCCAGATTAATTAAATGGAATTCCATTTATATGGGATTAAATTAATTAATTAAATCCCATATAAATTTGGGATAAATATGTGAAGAACTGGAAGTACATTAAATTAACAACCAAAAAAAAGATTGTGTAAAGATTGCATAATGCCGTACAACATTTCCCACTATAACTAAACACCAAAATTATAGTCAAAGAAGAAACAAAGAAGCCAATTTTTCTGGCTATCACTGAATTCTAGATTTGATCCCATACATCATTTTCCTTAGACTACCACCCTGGATCTTACACATAAACATAAAGCCACAGAAGGTTCCAGTTCAGCAATGCTATCTTTCAGGGTTTACTGGAAATCTTTCTGTTCCTGGAGGTGTTACCATATGGCTAGGTAACTAGATGATTGGCCAAAATATATCTCAAATTTAACATATTAACACAAACTCCTAATATTGAGCCCAAATACCCCTATTCCCAGTACCCTCTTCCTCCTATTTATACTGTCACAGTCTTCTTCAGAATAGAATAGAAATATTATTTTCCAAAAGAATAGGACAAAAACTTTGGTGTCATTCTTATCCCTTTATTACATTCCTATGTTTGATGCCTCAGAAAATTTCCCTGGCTTTGTCTTCAAAATACATGCTGTGGTCACGTGCTTCTCACCACACCTATCATTAGTATTTATACATGCAATAAGCACTTACCTAGTCTAGATTCTATTATAGTAATCTACTCTAAGTAGTCTTATAATTTTGACCACATTTCTCATCTATATATGTATAATTCTATGTGTGTGTATATATATGTGTGTGTGTGTAAACACACATATATAATTATATGATATAATTTATATAATATGTAATGCAAATATTATATATTATATATAAATCTAGATATAAAATATGTTATTGTATATTATTATAATATAAATTATATATGACTTCATTACATTTAAAACTCTATGTGGTATATCTTATTACTGTCATGCCCAGTTTACATGTAACAAACTAAAACAGAGGGTTTAAATAGATTTCCTATGGTCCTGTGTCTAGTAAGTGGTCAAACCAAGTAGTTTACCTGCAAAATATGAATTCTTAATGTTTACTGTACATAGTTCTACAAAAAGATATGTAAATCTACTTGGTTAACTCAATAAACGCTAATGTAACAACTGCTACATATATTTGGCACAGTGTGATTGGATACTTAAAGCCATGTGAGCTCGGTGGGAAGAATCAGGGACCTAAGTTTAAGCCAGATTAATCATCTGAATATTTTAAATTATAAAATGTTTAATGCAGTATGCTAGTTATTGAACACCATACAATCTCTGACCTCATTTTAAGTTGACTAGTTGGATCATACAAAGCCATCACTATAGCAGCTTTTTTAGGAACAAAGATAAATGATTGGAAATTCTGTTCACAATTAGAAATTGTGAACTATTGAAAATGTGAAAACAGCTGGGGCAATTCAATAGAAAGAAAAGTGGACTAATGTCTGAAATTGTAACTTATCAAAAATTTTGGAAACTGGTTGAAAATTCATGGTGTGAATAATTGGCACAACCAGGAAGTTTGACTGGGGTAGGAAGGATATATTGTGTTATTTGACATGTAAGTAGCTGGCACAGAGGTTGACTGAAGGCAGGCCAGATACAAGCTGTGTGGACAGCTGGTTCAGGGTTTAGCAAAGGTCAGGCTGGAGTCTGGGAAGGTGGTTCATATCAGGCCACAAAGACCAGAGATCAGATTTCAAGGCAGCCAAAGAAGGATTCAAGACTAGCAAATAATTAAGCGGCTAACTACCTGAAAGAAAAGATCTTCTAAATTAGTCAGAAACATTTATTCTATGAGAAGTAGTTATTTTCTTTTTTTAAGAAACTGTTAAGTAGGACTACTAAGTGGCTACTCAGTGGCCATGTGGTTTTCTAGGACTAAAAAATTATATATGAAAAATATGAAAATTAAGAAGATACAGCCTTTGCATTAAAGATTTTAGAGTCAGTCGATAGTCACAGAATTTGAAATACCTAATAAAATGAAAAAAAGTTAGAATTACGAAAAAAGTACACAGTAAAAAAGAGAGCAGCTAATTGGTAAAATCAGGACAAGGAGCACCATCTTTTAGGATAAATGGACTTCCAATAATACTTATCCTGGAAAAGGTGTTTCTGGGAGAAAGAATGAATAAGAACAACAACAACAAAGTAGGGCATATTTGGCAAAACTTGAGAAACTTGGGGCAGGTTTTAAATATGCAAAATAAAATTTATTTTAGAAGTTTATTTCTCTACAGATTTCCTTTAGAATTCCATCTGTCTTCAAATTCACTTCCATCTTAGAATTTATAACTCAGAGCAGGAATATTTATAATGAAAATCTGATGGTCCTAAGAAAGCCACATTAGTAGCCAAGAAGGGTGAAACTGAGTGTCTCACAGAAGATTCAGAGGAGCTGCGTCCTGTACCAATTCTATCTTCAAGAAGCGTAAATAGAAGAGAATAAAGGCTTTGGCAGTGAAAGGATACAGCTAGATATAATGTATCTATTGCCATAGAATGACTCAGTTTGACTCTAGAAGCTTTCACATTTGACATGCTCATTTGATTTTGTGAGGTATTAAATCAATAAAGTTTCTAAGAGGCAGCAGATGCTTTGAATTTCCTACATATGTTCCACCTTCAGTGCCTCCACCTTCAGTGTCTTCAGCCCTGCCATAGTTTACTATATTCACTTATCAGACAACACCAATTCTTTTTGATTGTATGGGTGAGATCTTGGCTACCTTAGAATGACAGTATCTGCAATGAGAGAGTTCCTTAAGAATCCTTAAAACTATACTATTTCACAGCCCAAAGCAGTCACTTAGAATTGTTGATGGGCAGCGTTTTGAATAAATCTGCTACAAAAGTAATGAAAAGAAACTTGTGATTTGAAAACCACAGGAAGAGATGAGTTGTGCTTCCTCTTTCTTTTCAAGTGTTCTTTTTTATTTATACCTGTGCATGACTTTAAAATACTTAGTAATTTAGATCTTTGTAAAAAGAAATACCACCTATTTAGTATAAGTAGTTTATTGACTAATTTACATGTTTACTCATGCCGTTTGAAATTATTTCTAAACCAGAATTTTTATCATCCAGAGTAATTCTAGAAGATTTCACAAAACTAATCTCAATATTTGCTGAGAGATAAATAAAAATGCAGTTTATTTGTTATCTCCTATGGATGTTAATTTTGAGCTTATACAAATGATTAATGGCATCCCTCAGATAAGAGAGGATATACATTTCTATCTCTGCAGTTATCATCTTACTGCTAAAATGAACAACTGATTTTGTTTCAAAACAAAATTAATGGGAATTAAGGAAATATATATGAATATATGTCCCCTAACTATTAAGACTTCCCTCTCTTTCATGTGACGGTTTTTTTTTCTTGAAAGACTCAGGTGGACTTATAAATAAGTTTCACCGTTTTATTAATTGTGGGCTTTTGTATATCCAGTTGTAGGCAACGTGTAACTTTCTTTTATACAGCTTATTTTTAAAGTGTTTGCTTCATGTACTTTCAGAATCTCATCTTTGTCTTCATGGCTCTTGTTCTTCTTCTTTTTTTTTTTGCTAGGCCTTTTTCCAAGAGCCAGTTGCCCCAAGGTTGTAGGACAGACAGACCTTGGAGTAACCTCCCAGACTCGGCATACTGCTAGGCCTTTCTGCAGGCCTGCAACCTGCCACTAGCTGCCGTTTCTTTTCTTTTTTTTTCTTTCCTTTTTTTTTTTTTTAATTATACTTTAAACTCTGGGGAAGATTTGCAGAACATTCAGCTTCGTTACATAGGAATACACGTGCCATCGTGGTTTGCTGTACCCATCAACCCGTCACCTACATTAAGTATTTCTCCTAATGCTCTCCCTCCCCTAACCCCCAATCCCTCTACAGGCCGCGGTGTGTGATGTTCCTCTCCCTGTGTCCATGTGTTCTAATTGTTCAACTCCCACTTATGAGTGAGAACATGCGGTATTTGGTTTTCTGTTCTTGTGTTAGTTTGCTGAGAATGATGGTTTCCACCTTCATCTATGTCCCTGCAAAGGCCCTTGTTCATTTTTTAAGGCCTTTCTCTATTTCCCATGGCCCACAGTGCCAAGTCACTTTGTAATGCAGTTTCTGGTCTTTGACTCAAGTTTCTTAATCTCAGTGCTATCAGTAATCCATCCCATTCTTTCATTACTCACTTTCTCTAAGATAAATGAATCGAAGCTAATTTAATCCAGATATTCCTACTCATCTTTGCATTGCTGGTGGATTTTTTTTTTTATCCAAAGGACTTTACTGAAATGTTTGCTATGTAAATGGTATAATTTATAGTCAGCATAAAAATTGCCTTTTGTTTTCTTCTCTGTCTTCTATTCTTCTCTTAAAACACAACCTATTTCCAATTTCAACAGTTTTGTACACATTCTGTTAAACAGCAGTAGGAAAGTGCACATGCCTCATATTCTTTTCAGATCTCACTCAGAATTTCACAGAAAGAACCAAGTTAAAATTTCTAAAGAAAATGTCACTCGAGGATCACAAGAAAGCCATCCCTATGATTTTATTAAATATATGATGACATTCTGATGCTTAGAAATTGTAAAATATGTGCAATTTTACTTGAAAGTCTGCCTCTGTTCTATTTAATATATATTTTAACAAAAATGTGTGTGTATATGATTGCCTAGAGAAATATGAATTTATACTCCCATGACATAGAAAGTGACTTTTACTTGATGGAAAAACCCAATGTTAAGACCTAAAGAAATTAACAGCCTCATGCAGAGAATTGTACACATCCCTTAAAACACATGATTGGGGAAATGCAGATCAACACGAAGAATATGATATAATTTTGGGTGAATAAAAACCCTATATTTATGTACTTATTTTAAAACATATAGCATATTTTTGAAAAAGTGCATTTTGAATCATTTTAAGTTTTTACTTTTGTATAAACTTAGGATAAACAATGGGGATCCATCGTATTTACCTTAATGTAAATAAAATATAGGCCTATACGCGTCATTTCAATTTATTGTATAAACATATGTTTCCACTGAAATTTTAAAGTAATAAGAACATAAATATTAGAAAGATATTTTTCATGTTTATTTATGCATTTCACATTAACTGTATTAGTCATGACAGTCTTGGTTATGCTGTAGTGACAGAATCCTAAAACTTCAGAGGCCTTTGAAACCAAAAGCATGCCTATCTCCCATGCTATTTTCCTGCTACAAATTGTCCGGGATGATAGAATAGCCTGAGGTGTGAGAATATACAGTTCTCTAAGCAGGGAGAAAGAGAAGAATAGCAAACCACCTTTTGGTTCTTAAAACTTCCGATAGTTCCCTCCTTCCTTCCTCCCTTCCTTCCTTCCTTCCTTCCTTCCTTCCTTCCTTCCTTTCTTTCCCTCTGTGGACCGGGCTGCAATCTACTGGGCTCGTTGCTGCCCGCGCCGTGGACTGCCTGGGACTGCCGGCGCGTGCCACCGCTCCCTGCTTTTTCTCCTTTGGCTGCAGGCGCGCATTCGCCATGTTGGCCACGCTGGTCACCAGCTCCTGACGCCGAGTGCTCTGAACGCCTCAGCCTCCTGAGGTACAGGGACTGCAGATGGAGTCTCGCTCACCCGGAGCTCGGTGTTGCCCGGGCTGGAGTGCGGTGACGTGGTCTGGGCTCGCGGCAGCCTCCGCCTCCCAGCCGCCTGCCTTGGCCTACCAGGGTGCTGGGATTGCAGCCCCTGCCCGGCCGCCGCCCCATCTGGGAGGTGGGGAGCGTCTCGGCCCCGCTGCCCCTCTGCCCGGCCTCCCCATCTGGGAAGTGAGGAGGGCCTCTGCCCGGCCACCCATCGTCTGGGAGGTGAGGAGCGCCTCTGCCCGGCCACCCATCGTCTGGGAAGTGAGGAGCGCTTCTGCCCGCCAACATCATCTGGGAAGTGAGGAGAGCCTCTGCCCGGCCGCCCGTCTGGGAAGGAGAGCGCCTCCCCGGCCGCCCCGTCGGGAAGGAGAGCCCTCTGCCCGGCCCCCCGTCGGGAAGTGAGGAGCCCTCGCCGACCACGCCATCTGGGAAGTGAGGAGCGCCTCTGCCGCCACCCGCCTCTGGGAAGTGAGGAGCCCTCTGCCCGGCCACCCGTCTGGGAAGTGAGGAGCGCCTCTGCCCGGCCACCGCCTCTGGGAAGTGAGGAGGCCTCTGCCCGGCCACCCCGTCTGGGAAGTGAGGAGCGCCTCTGCCCCCCCCCTGGGAAGTGAGGAGCGCCTCTGCCCGGCCACCCACGTCTGGAAGTGAGGAGCGCCTTGCCGGCCGCCCGTTGGGAAGTGAGGAGCGCTCTGCCGCCACCCATCGTCTGGGAAGTGAGGAGCGCCTCTGCCCGGCCCCCCGTCTGGGAAGTGAGGAGCGCCTTGCCGGCCCCGTCGGGGGGGAGCGCCTCTGCCGGCCCCGTCGGGAAGTGAGGAGCGCCTCTGCCCGGCCCATCGTCTGGGAGGTGAGGAGCGCCTCTGCCCGGCCGCCCCGTCTGGGAGGAGGAGCGCCTCTGCCCGCCCCCCCGGAAGTGAGGAGCGCCTCTGCCCGGCCCCGTCTGGGAAGTGAGGAGCGCCTCTGCCCGGCCACCCATCGTCTGGGAAGTGAGGAGCGCCTCTGCCCGGCGCCCGTCTGGGAAGTGAGGAGCCCTCCCGGCCCCCCGTCTGGGAAGTGAGGAGCGCCTCTGCCCGGCCACCCATGTCTGGGAAGTGAGGAGGCCTCTGCCGGCCCCCGTCTGGGAAGTGAGGAGGCCTCTGCCCGGCCCCCATCTGGGAAGTGAGGAGCGCCTCTGCCCGGCCCCCCGTCTGGGAAGTGAGGAGCGCCTCTGCCCGGCCACCCCGTCTGGGAAGTGAGGAGCGCCTCTGCCCGGCCCCCCGTCTGGGAAGTGAGGAGCGCCTCTGCCCGGCCACCCCGTCTGGGAAGGAAGTGAGGAGCGCCTCTGCCCGGCCACCCACGTCTGGGAAGTGAGGAGCGCCTCTGCCCGGCCACCCCGTCTGGGAAGTGAGGAGCGCCTCTGCCCGGCCCCCGTCTGGGAAGGAGCCCCCCCGCCCCCGTCTGGGAGTGAGGAGCGCCTCTGCCCGGCCGCCCCGTCTGGGAGTGAGGAGCGCCTCTGCCCGGCCCCCCGTCGGGAAGTGAGGAGCGCCTCTGCCCGGCCCCCGTCTGGGAAGTGAGGAGCGCCTCTGCCCGGCGCCCGTCGGGAAGTGAGGAGCCCTCTCCCGGCCACCCCGTCTGGGAAGTGAGGAGCGCCTCTGCCCGGCCACCCCGTCTGGGAAGTGAGGAGCGCCTCTGCCCGGCCACCCCGTCTGGGAAGTGAGGAGCGCCTCTGCCCGGCCCCCATCTGGGAAGTGAGGAGCGCCTCTGCCCGGCCACCCATCGTCTGGGAAGTGAGGAGCGCCTCTGCCCGGCCCCCCGTCTGGGAGTGAGGAGCGCCTCTGCCCGGCCGCCCCGTCGGGAAGTGAGGAGGCCTCTGCCCGGCCCCCCTCGGGAAGTGAGGAGCGCCTCTGCCCGGCCACCCCGTCTGGGAAGTGAGGAGGCCTCTGCCCGGCCCCCCGTCTGGGAAGTGAGGAGCGCCTCTGCCCGGCCACCCACTCTGGGAAGTGAGGAGCGCCTCTGCCCGGCCCCCCGTCTGGGAAGTGAGGAGCGCCTCTGCCCGGCCCCCCGTCTGGGAGTGAGGAGCGCCTCTGCCCGGCCCCCCGTCGGGAAGTGAGGAGCCCTCTGCCCGCCCCCTCCGGAAGTGAGGCCCTCTGCCGGCCCCCGTCGGGAAGTGAGGAGCGCCTCTGCCCGGCCCCCTCTCGGGAAGTGAGGAGCGCCTCTGCCCGGCCCCCCGTCTGGGAAGTGAGGAGCGCCTCTGCCCGGCCCCCCTCGGGAAGTGAGGAGGCCTCTGCCCGGCCCCCATCTGGGAAGTGAGGAGCGCCTCTGCCCGGCCACCCACGTCTGGGAAGTGAGGAGCGCCTCTGCCCGGCCCCCATCTGGGAAGTGAGGAGCCCTCTGCCCGGCCCCCCCTGGGAAGTGAGGAGGCCTCGCCCGGCCACCACCTCTGGGAAGTGAGGAGCGCCTCTGCCCGGCCACCCATCGTCTGGGAAGTGAGGAGCGCCTCTGCCCGCCACCCATCTCTGGGAAGTGAGGAGCGCCTCTGCCCGGCCACCTATCGTCTGGGAGTGAGAGCACCTCTGTCCGGCCGCCCCGTCTGGAGGTGAGAGCGCCTCTGCCCGGCCGCCCCGTCGGGAGAAGTGAGGAGCCCTCTGCCCGGCGCCCCTCGGGAAGAAGTGAGGAGGCCTCTGCCCGCCACCATCGTCTCGGAAGTGACGAGCGCCTCTGCCCGGCGCCCGTCTGGGAATGAGGAGCGCCTCTGCCCGCTGCCCGTGGGGAAGAAGTGAGGAGCGCCTCTGCCCGGCCGCCCCATCCGGGAAATGAGGAGAGCCTCTGCCCGGCCCCCCATCGTCTGGGAAGTGAGGAGCGCCTCTGCCCGGCCACCTATCGTCTGGGAAGAAGTGATGAGCATCTCTGCCCGGCTGCTCCGTCTGGGAGGTCTACCACGGAGGCCAGAAACAATGTGGGGGCTGGACGTGGTGGCTCATGCCTGTGGTCCCGGCACTCTGGGGGGACGAGGCGGGTTGATCACTTCGGGCTAGGAGTTCGAGACCAGTCTGGCCAACTTGGCGAAACATGAAAAATACAACAGACAAACCAACCAACCAACTCAGTGACAACAAAACAGGTCTACCCTGGAGTCATAGTCTAATTTTTTCTATTTTCCTCCCTTTCTGATCCTTTGTCCCACTTTCTTTTTCTTCCTCTTCCTTCTCCCTCTTGTCAGATAGAGGATTGAGTTATTATCACTGATCCATATAAAGTCCCTCTCTCATTTATTTTAACTCCCACCCCCCATTTCTATTCCCCGACTTCCCATGTGTAACCTTCCTAATATGTTTGATACGCATCTATTTTTGTATGTATTTTTAGAAAATGCTTATTGTTTTTGTGTGCAAAAAAAATTAATAATAAAAAAAAGAAAATGAATACATGGACTCAGAACTAACCCTTTGACTTCAAAGCGAATCAGAGTGCAAGTGTCTTTGAGCAAGCGAGAGGGTAGCCATTGAGCATGGACTGGGCTGTAATTGCAGCTCTTTTTGCGTATACTGTTCAGTTGCTCATATTCAGTAGCACAAATGTATAAGTAAATGAATGTCTAGTAGTTAGAAATTCCTAAGAGACACACAATAAGGGTTGGGAATTATAAAAAGACAATATACTGGTTTATGGATTATATATAAATTATATGATCATTAAGAAATATTAAGCCACTACCAATCAATCCCCTTAAAAATAGAGTCTCTAGGCTGGGCTTCATGGCTCACACCCGTAATCCCAGCAATTTGGGAGGCCCAGGAAGGTGATCACCTGAGGTCAGGAGTTCGACACCAGCCTGGCCAATGTGGTGAAACCCTGCCTCTACTAAAAATACAAAAATTAGCTGGGCATGATGGCAGGCACCTGTAATCCCAGCTACTCAGGAGGTTGAGGCAGGAGAATTGCTTGAACCTAGGAAGCGGAGGTTGCAGTGAGACAAGTTGGTGCCATTGCACTCCAGCCTGTGTGACAGAGCGAGACTCCATCTCAAAAAAAAAGAGGGAGAAGGCTGGGCGCGGTGGCTCACGCTTGTAATCCCAGCACTTTGGGAGGCCGAGGCAGGTGGATCATGAGGTCAGGAGATCGAGACCACAGTGAAACCCCGTCTCTACTAAAAATACAAAAAATTAGCCGGGCGTGGTGGCGGGCGCCTGTAGTCCCAGCTACTCAGAGAGGCTGAGGCAGGAGAATGGCATGAACCCGGGAGGCGGAGCTTGCAGTGAGCCGAGATTGCGCCACTGCACTGTAGCCTGGGCGACAGCAAGACTCCGTCTCAAAAAAAAAAAAAAAAAAGAGGGAGAGAGAGAGAGAGAGTCTCTATTCCTTTATTTGGAGACATTGTAACCATTACTAGGAAGGCAATAGATGGGCTAATACTGTTTTGCTAGGGGCATCAAATTACTACACAATTTGATGCCCTAGTGTGATAGGATAGTATTGCTTCTCTTAATGAAGGGAGTAAGCTCCTAAGCACATTCTTTGTCAGAAATTTGGCTGAAGTAGGAGGCAGAGGATTCCCCAATTATAAAAGGCTTGACATATAAATGCCTAGTTGAAATGGCACCACAATGAAAAGACAGTGACCAAACATATGTGATTGATTGGTATTAGATCTGCCCCAGCTTTGGATGGAGGAAAGGAAGGTGCTGAGGTGGAATGGGAAAAATTAAGAGGCTGAAAAGACTAAAGTCCAACCTCACAGAGAGAGTCAGCATAGGTTAGATAAAAGTGCCTGGAGGGTGGGTTTATTCATTTCTTCAAAATGGTACAAACTCAAGCCCAGCCTTGCACAATTTATGTAAGCTTGAGGTTTATTCTTTTAAACACTGTTGTGTGATAGATCTTCCTTTCTAGAAAATTCCTTAATCAAATTATTAGCATATATTTTAAATTTCTAAAATTGTGTGCTTGCTTGATAAAGGAGTAAACAGAAGCAGCCACAGAGTTTAGATTCAGTGAAGTTTCTGCATAATTGACTATACGATGTGAAAATTTCTGGTTGCATTTGTTCTCAAAAACCAATTGAATTCACAGAATTGCAAGTAGTAGTTCCCCCTGAGGTTTCATGATATAGATAAAAATGTTACAAATTTGAGGATAATTCAATTTTTTCCGTTAGAAACTGTGCAACAGTCACATTTTATTTTTTCATGTTTGGCAAATTGACAGATGACAGAGACCATGATTATAATAGTGATAGATCTCTCTAATTGCCATTCGAAGTAAATTAATGCATTCCCACAACAAGTACAGCCAAGCATTCTCATTAAATTTGGGCAAAATAGAAATGTGCCTTCTGGGGAGTTTTGACTAAATAGAATCAGAACATGCACCAGAGAAATCAGACTCTATGCGCATCTGGAGAATTCAACGTCAGTACTATCTGATTGCATGCTTACTCCATTTATCTAGGATAAAATGGTAGTTTGGCAGTGCCTGTATTTTCTCAGGAAGCTGAATTTTTATTGACACACGAACGTCAGAAGAAACTTCTACTCAGTCCATCTGACTTCTCTTAAACCAAATTGGAATAAATTTCTCTGATCATAGCTAGTGTAAGACTCAGACACTCAGCAAACATTTCAAGTTCCAAACTTTCTGTTTTACTATTCCCAAAGCCAATAAAATGTCCCCAAAACTATAGTATTTCTATATCTAAAAATACCTAGTGCACAACTTCACACACTCAAAGTTACACAAAAGTCTTACTTCAGGTGCTCGTTTTTATTTTTATTTTTTTTCAGGAATGAACAAAGATTTTTTTTATTATTATACTTTAGGTTTTAGGGTACATGTGCACAATGTGCAGGTTTGTTACATATGTATACATGTGCCATGTTGATTTCCTGCACCCATTAACTCGTCATTTAACATTAGGTATATCTCCTAATGCTGTCCCTCCCCCCTCCCCCCACCACACAACAGTCCCCAGAGTGTGATGTTCCCCTTCCTGTGTCCATGAGTTCTCATTGTTCAATTCCCACCTATGAGTGAGAACATGCGGTGTTTGGTTTTTTGTCCTTGCGATAGTTTACTGAGAATGATGGTTTCCAGTTTCATCCATGTCCCTACAAAGGACATGAACTCATCATTTTTTATGGCTGCATAGTATTCCATGGTGTATATGTGTCACATTTTCTTAATCCAGTCTATCGTTGTTGGACATTTGGGTTGGTTCCAACTCTTGCTATTGTGAATAGTGCCACAATAAACATACGTCTGCATGTGTCTTTATAGCAGCATGATTTATACTCCTTTGGGTATATACCCAGTAATGGGATGGCTGGGTCAAATGGTATTTCTAGTTCTAGATCCCTGAGGAATCGCCGCACTGACTTCCACAATGGTTGAACTAGTTTACAGTCCCACCAACAGGTGCTCATTTTTAAAAATTAGGAAGATGCACTACCATATTCTACATTAATTTGTCTCTTTCAAGATGTAAAGCCCATTTAAGGCACATTTTTAAATCAAAGATGATCCATACAATATTCAGGTTCACTAAAAATTAAAACAATAGATACAAATGGAAAACATTCGCTACTTCTGTGCTAGAAAATACTACTCTCAAATTACACAAAATCTGTTCTTGAAGATTATGTTAAAGAAAACCATTGCTATGGTTTGCATGTGTCCCCTCCAAAATGTCTGTATTAGAAACTTACTCCCCAGTGCAATGGTGGTAAGAGGTGGGGTCTTTTGGGAGGTGTTTATGTCATGAAGGTTCTGCCCTCACGAAAGGATTATTGCCATTATTAAAAGGGCTTGTAGGAGTAGATCCACTCACTTCTTCTCTTCTGTGATATGAGGGCACAGTGTTCGCCCCTCTCTTGCCCTTCTGCCTTCCACTATGGGAAGATGCAGTAAGAAGGCCAACACCAACACCAGATGGTGGCACCATGATTTTGGATTTCCCAGCCTCCAGAACTGTGAAAGAATAAGTTTTTGTTCTTTATCAATTACTCAGTCTCAGGTATTCTGTTATAGCCTCACGAAAATGACTAAGACAACCATTTTTTCCTAAACTGTCATTGAAACTTGAATATGGGATGCTTCCCATCATAAGCAGAGGTAGCCATAAGTGAAATGGAATATTAAGGTCTTCTGACTTTTGCTGGGCTCCCTCTCCATCCCCCACTCCCTATGTGAAGACCATATGTATCCGACAGACCATGGAATCAGAGGAACCAAAATAATAATAGTCCTAGTATAGTTCAGTACCAAAGATATTTGCAACATGATTTGCAAACATCTGGTTTGAAGATAGAGAAAGCGACATGAGCTAAGGAACAAAAGAAAAAAAATGAGAATGCAAAGGAAAGATGAAAAATATATAAGAGATTTTAAAGATACGAGAATTTAAATTCAGGAATAATTCCAGCATCCTTGGTATTCCTGGCTTGGCTTTGGTACTAAGAGTCGTGGGAAATGGCAGACTTTTGTGCTTAACTTCAAAATCAAGACTCAAAATGCTGAAACCAGTCTAAGGTAGGTGGGACTGTGGTATGGTTTGGCTCCGTGTCCCCACCCAAATCTCATCTAGAATTGTAATACCCACATGTCAAGGGAGGGACCTGGTGGGAGGTGATTGGATCGTGGGGCTGGTGGGTTCCCTCATGCTGTTCTTATGGTTTTTAAACCATCAGATGATTTTTAAACCAAGATCTGATGGTTTTTAAAGTATAGTACTTCCCAACCACTGCCTCTCCTGCCACCTTGTGGAGAAAGTGCTTGCTTCCCCTTCACCATGATTGTGTTTCCTGAGGCCTCCCCAGCCATGTAGAACTGTGAGTCAATTAAACCTCTTTTCTTTATAAATTACCCAGTCTCAGGTTGTTCTTTATAGCAGTGTGAAAATGGGCTAATACAGGCTGGTATAGCGTACTACTTAAAAGCCTAGGTCCTAAATCCCGCATCTGCCACTTAGTAGCTGTTAATCTCTTAAGTCTCAGTTTCCTCATCAATAAAATGGAGATAGTAATGGTCAATTTCATAAATTGTTATGCAAATAAATGCATTTCACAAGTCTTCTGATTTTTCTCTAAGAGTTAAAGTGGAGTTTATGTAAAACATGATTTATGTGCAGAAAAAAAGGAGTAATAGAGTTGAAAGAAAAATCTCAGTATCATCACAAAGGTAGGATGAAGGATCCCCAGCAGGATGAGGGAAGATAAAATAGGATGTTTCTAATGGGACTCTTTGCGGAAGACCACAAAAAGTTGAATGTAAGCAGAAGAGTAATGTGTGATTGTTAGGAAGACCTAGAGTCATCTCTACTCTTTGAACCAAATATCAATTAGCTTGAAAAAATAAATAAATAAAACATAATAAAACAGAAAATTAAAAAGGGGGTTGCAAACATGTGGCTTGCTCATGCTCCATGTTTGAGAGATTAAGAAGAGAGGTAAAAAGTCAATAAACTTAATTGATAAAGCTTCACCCTACATGTCCCAGGGAATCCTTGAGTTGTTATTGACATGAGGAGGTGCTAAGGTCTGTTACAGAATTCCACGGATTAGTACCTGTGAGGAGGGCCACCAGGACCATGGGGCTATCAGTGGGTAGATGTGACTGGGATATTTATAGAAGTGGGTAACTGACAACATTCAGGCCACACCTACCACACAGCCTGGGCCTACATCTGGAGAGATGGGCACCAGCTTGTACTGACTCCACAAAGGCTCTCACAGGCACAGTGTAGGGAAGAAGCAGAAGATCTCACTCTGTTGATGCTCTACATGAACAAGACCTCTCCCAGGATTGAATTTCTTTGCATAGTAGCCCAAAAGTTTCATTGTGTTCAAACAGGGCATTGCTAATACCATCCAAGTGCACAAGTAATGATGAATAAACTCAACTATTTCTATATAGATGTGACGAATGTCCATCAGTCATACTGACTGCATAAAGCCCACCATGTGTCAAGCAATGTAGCCACTCTTCATCACAGGATGAGCTCAAGGAGATACAAGCCCAACAACAGGACACGGTGCCTCCATAATGGCAGGAAGCTGAAGACAGAGAAGACACTGGTTCTCAACCCACCGTAACACATCAGGTAACTTGAGTAAGTCACTTCAACTTTCTGGGCTTTAGGTTTCTTATTTTTATATTGAGATCATGGAACTGATAATCACTAAGATCCTTTCCATCATTTTCCATTTATAAATCAGAGATTTGAGGTTTGACGCTTTGGTCACTATCTCCTGCTAAACCAAAGTTCAGCACTACATCCAAGACCACAGCAAATGTCAGGAAAATTTGGGTTCTATACCCAAAAATAGTCCTGAGTTGACCAGGGGGCCTGCTGATGCTGGGGCATTGAGTGGGGAGAAGGAAGACCTTTCCTCTAGCTTAGGGCAGTCTAGAGAGACCATCTGGCAGCAGAATAAAGGATGTGGTTCTATTGATTCCTTGTACTTCTTCCCCCTGTAGTCCAAAACTGCTTGAGGTAGTCACTGACAGAGGACGAAATTGCTAGAAGCCAAAGCTATTCCAATTAAAACTATTAAGAAATCTGATTGTGAGGAATGTGTGTTAAAAGAAAAAAATTAATTCTGCAGTGAGTCTGAACTACAGATTGCCTGCAAAGTGCCCATGTTGTATAGCTATATAAGTTTTATTACCTAGTAAAATTTGTGTCTTTAAACTCTTGGCAAGAGACTTCATTTAACTAACCCAGACTTTTTTTTCCCTTGGCCCAGATACAGAGGAATTGGTGCCACTGAATAACATATTAGGCACTTGCTTTTTGTAGTAGATACACTGTTCTTCTAATGTTTCGTCATATAACTTAACTGCCACCTGAACAAGAAATAACTCTTCAAAATTTTTTACACATCTTAGCTGAAAATTCAAACTAAATTCAACATCAGCCAATTCTTAAACGGTCCTTTCTTCCTTTGTATCTTTGATTCTCTACCCTCTTTGATTTATATGTTTATACAATCAGCACGGGAATGATTAAAGTGTGCATTTTTTTCTGAAATGTGTTGCCTTGTGTTCAAGTGAAACGCAGAACAGTTTTTCATCATCTCACTGGTTTTGGAATTTGGATTTTGAATGGCAAATCTTATATTTCTTTTCATTTTTTTTGAATTGTTAAGAAACTGTGTGTGTTCTTTTAAGTTTACAGTCTGCTCTGAAATTACAATGTAAATAGCTTTAACACAGTCTAAAGTACTTCTAATGGGAATGAATTATAATGGAAACTATCAAGAAAGGCACTGAGCATTATTTGGAAGGCAGCTTTGTTTCTATCTTGGTTTATCCTTTGCCAGTGGCTCCATTAGGGTATCACTCAGTCAGTCTCCCTGCTGGATAGTAAGCTACATCCATCCCTGTACTACCAGCCAAAAGGAGTAGAAAGCTCTAGGCAGAAGCTGTGGCCCCTTGAGAAAAGAGAAGCTTTCTGTTAAATAGTTTCTAATTCCACCCATGTTGGAAATACCAGGTGGGACCATTTCACCATCTTTTCACAAAAAGTATGTCATGCCTCTTTCCTGGCCACTACCCTAAGGGCTTCATTGAACTTCAAACCTCTTCTAAATCAACAAGATATCTCACACAACATGCAACGAAGTGAGGTGCTACTGAATCCTTCAGCCTTCCAGAAGCACATTCTGTAGCTCTTGATTATTTAAAAAATGTAAAAGCAAAACTAATATAATAGTAATAAACCCTTATAGTTATGATGTGCTTATTACATGCCAGACACCATACTAACGCTTTACATCCATTAGCTCATTTAATGCTCACACACACACAAACTCTAGGGGGCAGTGTTGTCCCCACTTTAAAGATGAAGAAACCGTCTTAAAGAAGTTAACTCTACTATATATGGGATTCTTGCTAAATGAGTAGATTTCAGCTTCTCTTGCCCCAAGAATTTAAAAATGGGTAACTATGTGTAATGATGTGCATATTAATTTGTTTCAGTAACTAATCTTCTTACTATTTATCTATATCCTATAATATCATGTTATAATCTCTTAAATATACACGATAAATTTTATTTTTTTAAAAAGGTATAAATTTCCCAAGATCACATAGGGAAACCAGGTGGAACCAAGCACTAAGTCCAGTCTGCTCCTGAGATGGCCTTCTTAGCCAGGTCCTTTATGCTGACAATAGTTAGACACATCTTAGACAGCCAATAGGTGACTTGGAATTAGTGTAATGGGAAAAAATGAACTGTTACTTAAATCGATTTTTGAAGAATTCCTCTCAAGGAAAAAGCTGTCTTCATCATAAATACACCTTAATAATAAAAATGGTTAAGATTCAGTGGGTGCCTACTATGTGCCAGGCAATTTCCTAAGTATTTTACCTATATTAACCCACTTGATACTCACTACAATTACCATTTTGCATCACTACGATGGCCATCTTACAAATGAGGAACTTGAGGCAGGTAGAAGTTAAGTAACATGGAAAAGCCACGCAGCCAGGGAGGGTGGAGACTCCATTTGGAACTATGTTGTATGGCTCGAGTGCATATCCTCTTAACACATCTCCTTTGTGATTACGAACATGTTTGATTATGACAAAAATCATAGGGACAGAGCCTGGATGAGTAAATAGTCAGACAATAAAACAGCTAAGCTGGGTCTGCACAAGAAATTCCCAGGAATTTCAGGATTTAGGAGCAGAAAAGACAAAGAGAGTTCCAGAGTCATCACAGGAACCTGTCGCCCAAATTCAAAAGATGAACAAGAAAAATCTTATGGGTAAGAATAGACACGGGACCACTGAAAAAAGGGACGTGTCATAGGTTTTTTTAATTTTTAATTTTTGTGGGCACATAGCAGGTGTGTCTATATTTATGGGGCATATGGGATCTCTGATACAGGCATACAGTGTGCAATAATCACATCGGGACCAATGGGGCATCCATCACCTCAAGCGTTTATCCTTTGTGTTGCAAATAAGCCAGTTCTACTCCTTTAGTTATTTTAAAACGTATAATCAAATTATTATTGACTATAGTCACTCTGCTGTGGTATCAAATGCTAGATGTTATTCATTCTTTCTAATTACTTTTTGTACCCATTAACCATCCTCACTTCTCCCCTACCTCACTCCACTTGTCATAGTTTATTTTAAGCTGCTTATTGTGCTGCACTGCTAAGTAACCACTCCATGACACACAGAGCCTTGAGATGGGACACTTTGGGTAATAAAGGAATTGGGATAGTGTCCAGCAAAGAGCTGCAGCATAGAAAAGGGCCAGCAGGAACAGGAAGTAAAAGATCAGCAGAGATGCTGGGAAGTAATGGAACCATTCTCCAATAATCTCCAAAGAGTAGATTGCCCATCGTAAATGGGATGTGGAAGTTCAAGGCAGATTCTCTCAGTCTTAATGAACAATCTCGTTGCAACAAGCTGGAGGACTTGGCGAAGGACACCCAGCCCGTTGAAATCTAGGTTGGGCTAGAATTCAAAGTTTCTGATTTCTAAAATTAAACACTCATTCAATAAGTATTTATTGAGTGCCAACTGCATGCCAGGCCTTGTTCAAGATACTAGGGATACAGGAGTAAGAAAAACGGACTTGGTTCCTGCCCTTTGGAGTTTATAATCCAGTGGGGAAGGCTGACAATTAAGCAGTAAAACACCCTAAAGTGTGGTCAATGGCTTGATAAGGGGAGCCCAGCGTGCTGGGGAGCAGGTGGCAAAGGACCCCTAAACTACTTGCCAGAAGAGGTGGTGCTTACATTGAATTGCAAAGCAGAGCACTATGAGGAGGGATGTTTATGCAGACAGAAAAGAAAGCACTGAAGAAAAGTCCGGAGAGAGCTCCGCACGTTTGGGAATGGAGAAGAGTTCACATCTGAGACTTCATACTGGAACAGTAAAGATAAAGGGAATGGTGTCAAGATGCAGGGGAGAGGGCAGGGGTGTCACAGAGGGCCTTGGAAACCACACTGAGGGGTTTGGGACAAAAGGAAGATCAAGTTTCAAACAGGGTAGTGATATGATCAAATGAGAACTACAAAGTTTAAGGTTAAAAAATAAGTGAAGAGGGCACTAAACTTATGTTTTATTTTCCTGAGCTGAAGGTTTGTGGTGTTTTTCTATTGATAATAAAGAACTGTTCACTCCTACAATGAGCTATTCTGGACTCACCACTAGCTATCATTACATAGGACATAAATTTGCATGGTATCCATTGGAATATCATTGTCTATACAATCTGTGGACTGGACCCATAGTTATCACCTTTCTGTCTATTGTATTGATTCACATTCCCCAAAATTATTATATTTATTTAAAATACACCTTCAGAATTACAAATACTAACTCAGGTCATCCTCGTAACAACTCTATGAGGTAAGTACCATTATTATCCCCATTGTGCAGATGAGGAAACTGAGGCTTACAACAGTCACATGGCTAGTAAGTAGCAAATGCTTTATAGTACATGCACTCAAACCAGTACCACATGAAGCCTATCTGGTTGATTTGGAGAGGCGAAAGACAAAATAATCTAGAGAGAGCACAAACCTAAGTAAGTGGAACATTCACTAGTCGTTTGACGAACATTTATTTACTCATCTTGGACCAGCCTGGGGGCACAAAAATGAATCTGTCCAGTCCCTTCCTTCCTAGAGTGCCCAGTCTAGCAGCAGAACAGACGATATCCTAAAATCACCATCCAAATGGGAAGAGCGATGTGTGAGGATGTTAGTAGTGGCGGGTGAACGTCTCACTCTCCCTGGGGCAGAGAAGCCCCCAGGCGAGAAGTTCTGCAGAGGAGGCTGCCCAAGCATGCACTGAATGATAAGTAGGATTCCACCAGCTGGGCAAAGAAGAAAGGAACAGGAGAGTACCCAACGGTTTGTTTAGGGAATTGCAAATTGTTCAGCCTGGCTAAAGACTGGGAAGCCCTGCGGGGAATGGCAGGAGACGGGACTGCAGAGTGTGCTAGTTCAGGCTTGTCCAAGCAGGACTGTCCCTTGATAAACTCCCAGAGAACAGCCACATTGTCAGAAAGCACATTTTCTGCTCATTCCACCGAGCTTAGAGGGTAAGAACACCCTGAAAACTGTGGCCCAAATGTCTCTGTGGACGGTTAAGGTGTTTCCTTGGCCAGAGACATTTGCTAAAATCTTCCTCTGCAGGTTCTGGGCCTTTGGCGTAGTGCCCAATTTTGAAACTGCAATGTCCCCCAAGTTCCTTCCCCTTTGAGCTGGCATCCACATCTTATGAGTAAATTATAGATTGTCCCATTAAGATGGAATAATACCTTATAAAAAGAGTAATTGCTTTAACTCAGGACTTCTGTCCCTCTGAAAAATGAGTTCTATATAAAAAAGAAAAATAAATCTCTAAAACCCAGTATAATCTTTTGAGATGTTGTATCAACTTTGATCACATAAAACACCCAGAGCCATGTTTGAGGCATATATACACTCATCTTCAAAATGCCTTACCTTATATACCTTATAAAATAATACCTTAACATTCCTTCTCTCATGATATTAGTCAAAACAATTCCACTGTTTAATGAACTGTTTTGACTTTTTTAAAGCATTATGCCTGCAAGAGACTTTAAGCCAAGAAAATAATTTGACAAACCTAATTACACACACACACACACACACACATCATACATATACACATATGGGTTTAAATGAAAATGCAAGGTTGGGCCAAGCACAGTGACTCGTTCCTGTATTCCCAACACTTTGGAAGGCCGAGGTGGGTGCATTGCTTGAGCCCAGGGGTTCGAGACTAGCCCGAGCAATATAGTGAGACCTCATCTCTACCAAAAATACAAAAATTAGCCAGGCATGGTGGTGCAGGCAGTAGTCACAACTATTAGGGAGGCTGAGGTAAGGAGATCACTTGAGCTCGGGAGGTTAAGGCTCCAGTGAGCCACAATTATATCACTGCACTGTCTCAAAAGACAAATAATGCAAGGTTGGAACTGGAACCAAATGGGCATAAAATTAAATAACATGACTTTATATGATTCTCTATATATATATGAGCTTTGCAATAACTTTTATTCTTGATGGCTCCCTACGACCTCACAGGAAGGACTAGTATCATTTAGCCACACGTATTGCAAATAAAAGGAAGTCCAAAGATATTACAGGTGGCTATGATTTTGTGTAAAATGAAGCAGAATGTTGAGACAAAATCTGGGTCATTCTGGAGAGAAAAGGCTAATAAGGGATAAAAATATCTACCCTTAGGCATATGGCCCCTGAGCGAAGAACCAGGAATACAGCCACATTATCTGAAGTCTAGTTCCATGTCCTTTCTGATTCTTTACTTCTCAAACCAGTTTATACATCGTCCCCAGAGATTCACAGAAGACAGCCACAGAGGACTCATGGTCATAGCATAAAGCTCAAGCATCAAAGGTACTTGAAGATTTGAGGGAAATCATATTATTTTATTTATCTAATCTTTATGTAATTCTAATATTTAAATATTAGAACAAATAGAAAATAGTATAGATTAAAATTTAATTGCATGATTTTTTTCAAAAACAAAATAGGTGACTTCAAAGAAAGATGATACTTACGGAAGTTGCTTGGACCACCCTGCAAATTGCCCAGGGGACCACAATCCCACTGCTGCCTGCCACCAGGACACATCAGCACCTGCTCCAGGGAATCATGGTGCCCCATGAAAAGTGGAGCAAACTCTTCTCACCCACTCTCCCCCCGACTAGTGACCCTAAAGAGTGGGATGAGAATGAGAAAGCTTTGGAAGAGCCTAATCCCAGGAACTGGGTCATCCGTCTCTAGAAGAATGAAAATAAATGAGGTTAACTTGCAAGAGAAGTAGAGGAAGTGAGAGAGGGATTCTTCAGGAGAACTACAAAGCAACAATTAAGTCTCCAGAAAGAAAAGCCAGCCTGTCAGAAGTGCTAACATCCAGAAGAGCAGAAATATTTTCCTACACTCTAGTTACAAAGGCCTTGTATTTGCTCCTAATGGCAAAAAAAGAAAGGCTCACTTCACCACCAGACATTGGAAAGACCTGAATCTTGCCACAGGGCCAACCCAAGGGAACAAAGAACCCTCCTACAATGGGACCTCACAAAAGCGTAGTTTTTAAGGGTCAGAGTCCTAGGACAGCGTCATCTTGCTGTTCCCTTAGCAAGGAAGATATGGTTCATGGTCATGGATCAACACCATTGTTGACACTTGACACCTCTTGATCTCAGCTCCTAAGTCTCCTACTTCTACATTAGTCATACCATGCTCTATGCTTTCACTTTTTTTTTTTTTTTCTGAGACAGAGTCTCGCTCTGTCGCCCAGGCTGGAGTGCAGTGGCACAATCTTGGCTCACTGCAAGCTCTGCCTCTCAGGTTCACACCATTCTCCTGCCTCAGCCTCCCGAGTAGCTGTGACTACAGGCGCCTGCCACCACACCCGGCTAATTTTTTTTCATTTTTATTTTTAGTAGAGACAGGGTTTCACTGTGTTAGCCAAGATGGTCTTGATCTCCCGACCTCATGATCTGCCTGCCTCAGCCTCCCAAAGTGGGATTATAGGCATGAACCACCACGCCCGGCCAGTCACTATTCTCTTTCTTGCAACTTCTCTCTGCCCTTAGCTTTAAGAAAGAACTTCTGCTTACTCCCGCAGGCATCTCCTGACCTCTCAGTTTCAAGGTGTGCCTCTGTCAGTGTTTGTACGCTGTATCCTCTGGGTTTTTTTGTTTTGTTTTTTGTTTTTTGGTTTTTTTTTTTTTGAGTAGCTGGGATTAGAGGTGTGCGCCACCATCCTTGGCTAATTTTTGTATTTTTAGTAGAGACTGGAGTTTTGCCATGTTGGCCAGGCTGGTCTTGAACTCCTGACCTCAAGTGATCTGCCCACCTCACCCTACAAAGTGCTGGGATTACAGGCGTGAGCCACTGCCCCAGGCTTGTATCCTCTGATCTTGCTTCAATCTACTAGCTCTGTCTTTGTCATGGCAGCCCACATATGAATTTATGTCTTCTAGATCACATATAACAGCAGCTTAGTAACTTGCCTTTCCATATTTTCATCACGTGCATTTATGAGATCAAAAATTAATCCCTTGAAAATGTCTTTGCCTAAAGAAAACTCTTTCTTCTTTCTCTGTAATTAATTTTTCTCATTGCATGTAACTTTTTAAAACATTTGCTATCTTCTCAGAATGTTAAATATGTTTGATTTTCTTAGTTCTATTGACTTAATCATAGAACCTCAAATATCACCAGTAAGGCAAATTATAATAGAACTAAGAAATATCAACTTATACACTTTAGAAAGCCAGTGTAATTGGCATTATAATCACCAAACCTAGAGTCGCTGAGAATAGAGGGCAAGGGTGAGTTGCTAAACAAAAAACAGGCATTAAATAAAAATCTGCTTATCAAAGAGTGAGACTCCATCCTGTGTGCACAATGCCACCAGCCAAGCACACACCTCATGGCAGGAAGCTGAAAAATCCTTCTGGGGAGAAACTGAATGGCCCAAAGAAAAGATCTAAAGACCCTAATCTTTAAGCCTTTCCTGAAAACAAGGAAAATAAGCCTTTCCTGCTTATAACCTGATCCCCTACAGAAAAGCCCACTTTATGGTCACAGTTTTTTATTGCTTTTGTGGCTCACATTTAAATGGGAATAGACAACCAGGGATCACCAGAAATTTGAGAAAAAACTTAAGCACAAAGTGAAATCATAAACACAAGTAGCAAAAGAACTTGGCATAAATGAATAAACTACAAGGAAAGGAAAAGAGAAATTTTTAACATCCCTACTACTCAAAGCCACCTACAGATTCAATGCAAGCCCTATCAAAATACCAACAATATTCTTCACAGAAATAGAAAAAACAATCCTAAAATTTGTATGGAACCACAAAAGAATCCGAATAGCCAAAGTGATCTTAAGCAAAAAGAATGAAGCTGGAGGCATCACACTGCCTGACTCCAAAACATACTACAAAGCAATAGTAACCAAAACAGCATGGTACTGTCATAAAAACAGACACATTGATCAATGGAACAGGTTAGAGAACCCAGAAATAAATCAATGTATTGACAGCCAACTGATTTTCAACACAGGTTCCAAGAACATACATTGGGGAAAGGACAGTCTCTTCAATAAATGATTCTGTGAAGACTGAATATCCATATGTAGAAGAATAAAACTAGACCTTATCTCACACCATATATAAAAAAATCAAATCCAAATGGATTAAAGACTTAAATATAAGACCTGAAACTATAAAACTATTATACTAGAAGAAAACAAAGAAAACATTAGGGAAATGCTTCAGGATATTGGGCCTGGCAAAGATTGTTTTGTTTTAATAAGCTCTCAAAAGCAGAAGCAACAAAAACAAAAATAGACAAATGGGATTATAGCCAACTAAAAACCATCTGCACAGCAAAGGAAATAATCAACAGAGTGAAAAGACAACATATAGAATGAAAGAAAATATTTGCAAACTATCCATCTAATAAGGGGTTAATATCCAGAATATATATATAAGGAACTGAAACAATTAAACAGAAAAAAAAAATCAGATTTTAAGAGGGGTAAATAATCTGAATAGTCATTTCTCAAAAGAAGATATACAAATAGCCAAACAGGTATATTGAGAAATGCTCAGCTGGGCATGCTGGCTCATGCCTGTAATCCCAGCACTTTGGGGGCCAAGACAGGTGGATCGCTTGAGCTCAGGAATTCAAGACCAGCCTGGACAACATGGTGAACATGGTGAAACTCCATCTCTACAAAAAAAAAAAAAAAAAAAAATATATATATATATATATATTTGTGTGTGTGTTTGTGTGTGTGTGTGTATATATATATATTTATACATACAAAAAAAATTAACTAGGCATGGTGGTGTGCACCTGTAGTCCCAGCTATCTGGTGGGGCTGAGGCAGGAGGATCACTTGTGCCTGGGAATTCAAGGCTGCAGTGAGCCTTAATCACACTGCTGTACTCCAGCCTGGGAAACAGAGTGAGACCCTGTCTCAAAAAAAGAAAAGTAAAAGAAAAATGCTCAACGTCAATAATCATTAGGGACATGCAAATTAAAACAACAATGAGATAACATCTCACCCCTGTTAGGATGGCTATTATCAAAAGGACAAAAAATAACAAATGCTGGTGAGGATGCAGATAAAGGGGAAACTTATATACTGTTAGTGGGAATGCAAATTAGTACAGCCATAAAGAAAACAGTATGGAGTTTCCTCAAAAAACTGAAAATAGAAATACCATACCATATGACCCAGCAATCCCACTGAGTATATACCCAAAAGAAAGGAAATCAGTAGGTGAAAGAGATAGCTACACTTCCATGCTTATTACAGCACTACTCACAACAGCCAGGATATTGAATCAACCTAAGTGTCTACCAACAGATGAATGGATAAAGAAAATGTAGTATATACACAAAATGGAATATTATTCAGCCATAAAAAAAGAATGAAATCCTGTCATTTGTAGCAACATGGATGAGCCTGGAGGCCATTATTTTAAGTGAAATAAGCCAGGCACAGAAAGACAAATGCTATATGTTCTCACTCATATGTGGAAGCTAAAAAAAATTGATCTCATAGAAATAGAGAGTAAAATAGTAGTTACCAGAAGCTGTGAAGAGTATGAGGGAGGGAGGGATACAGAGAGGTTGGTTAACAGGTACAAAATTACAGCTAGATAGGAGGAATAATTTCTAGTGTTCTATAGCACAGTAGGATGACTATAGTTAACAATTTATTGTATATTTCAAAATAGCTGGAATAGAGAGTTTTTAATGTTCCCAACACAAAGAAATGATAAATGTTTGAGGTGATGGATATGCTAATTACCCTGATTTGGTTATTATTCATTATATACATGTATTGAAACATCACAGGTACACCATAAATATGTACAAATATCATGTGCAATTAAAATAATAATAATAATTTATTAAATCCAAATTAAATGTCCACGGAGAGTGAAAACAATGTAGTGCATTCATGAAATAAAAAGGAGGGCTGTTTTGAAAAAAGATAGACATAAGGGCTAAGAAAATATTGGAAATTTTTTAATACATGTGAAAGCAAAAACAAAAAATAAAGTTTGGAATGTGATCTCAGATGAGGAAATCTCCAGAAGTAGAACAAATAGACAAAGAAATGGAAAAGAGGAGATGAATAAGAAAATTAGGGAATCATTCACTGAAATATCCTCCTTTTGCCATGTGATCTGCAAGCACCCGCTTCTCCTTCTGCCATGATTGTAAGCTTGCAGAAGCCTCCGCAGACGCAGATGCCTGCTTATGCTTCCTGTACAGCTTGCAGAACCATGAACCAATTAAACTTCTTTTCTTTATAAATTAAAAAAATACACAGAAATAATACAAGTTCCATTATGAGAGAACAGAGAAAAACAGAGGGGAGAATCTCACAAAGACATAATACAAGAAAAATTTCCAAACAGAGTGGCACAAGTGCTCAAATTGAAAGGGTCCATGTCCCAAGCACAACGAATGAAGAAAGACTCACACCAGGAATAAAGATTCTAAAAGTTTCCAGATAGAAAAAAAAGCAGGGTGGTGTGAAGCAAAAGTAAGCATAAGACAGGAGAACTAAGAAGCATAGAATCTGACACACAACATGTCCTAAGAGAATTCTCAGGACGTCAGCTGTGCTTCAAGCCTAGACCTCACCAAGCAAGAGTGGAGCAAAAAGGCAGAGAGCTGCAGGAGAAAGACTGCTGAGGGAAACAGCATAACTGGAGAATGAATGAAGTTCTTGAGCATCGGTGTTTGGCAGCTCTCTTGAAGCATTTGGGAAATCTAGCAATAGGTACTAAAACAAAGCAAATGAAAAATGAGACGTTAACAATTCCAAGAATAAGAAAAAGAAACATCGTAAATAAATAAATAAATAGGCATCATAATTTAATGATAGTTTAATTTCACTGATTATCCTGGAATGTTATAGTAAATCTGAAAAAAAATTAATACAAGAAAGGAAACATGTTATACGTTTGACTCATGTGGGTTCATCAGGGAAAATATTTATAAGGGCATAATAATGTAAACACTGATCACTTAAAATTTGTGATATAACTACTTTGTATAAGGGTAGAGCACCTAAATCCTTTCAACATTATCTCATTGTTTATATGAACGTTACTTTGGTTAAAGTTAAAAGTAACTCAAAGTGAATAAGAAAAAGCTATCAGAAACATCATGGTGCTTCCTCAAAAAATTAGAAATGCAATCACCATCTGATCCAGCAATCCTACTTCTGAGTAGATACCGAAAAGAAGTGAAAGCAGGGTCTCAAAGAGATATTTGCACACCCATGTTTATAGCAGCCTTATTCACAATAACCAAAAGGGAGAGGCAACCCAAAAGTTTATCAACAGACACACGGGACCAGGCATTGTGACTCACATTTGTAATCCCAGCAGTTTAGGAGGCCAAGATGGGAAGATCGCTTGAGTCCAGGAGTGTAAGACCAGCCTAGATAAAATGATGCAACCCCGTCTCTACAATATATATAAAAAAAAATTAGCTGGATGTGGTGGCACACACCTGTAGTTCCAGCCTCCCGAATACAGGAGGCTGAGGTGGGAGGATCACTTGAGCCCAGGAGGCAGAGGTTGCAGTGAGCCATGATCACACCACCACTCTCCAGGCTGGGCAACAGAGTGAGATCCTGTCTCAAAAAATAAAAAATAAGATGAATAGATAAACAAAATGTGGTATATCCATACAAAGGAATATTGTTTAGGCTTAAAAAGGAAGTAAATTCTGACATATGCTGTAACATAGAGGAACCTTGAGGATATTACTGTAAGCGAAATAAGCTAGTCACAAAAAGATAAATACTGTATGATTCAGCTTAGATGAGGGACCTTCTGCCAGCCAGCAGAAGAAAGCTGCCTGCCCATCCCCTGAAATGCTGCTTATGTTGCCCTTAACAAGGAAAGTAAAAACGTCCCCAAACCAAAACTCAACCTCTTCAGTGGAAGTGGGTTGACCACATGCCACTCCCTCTCTTCAAAGTCCCAAAGAACCCACACGACTCCTCTGACAACCATTTCTCCACTCTAGGGCAAGCATCTTCACTGCCTTTATAGCCACATTGAGCCTCACCATTAACCAAAAGAACTGCAGTGTCGATGTGTCCCAGATTTTACTTATGTAAAACAACTGTACAACACCTACTATATTCTAGGCACTGTTCTAACCATTTTTACAAAAATAGCTCATTAATCCTCATAAATCATAACGTAGGTAAGGTACTATTATTATTCCCATTTTATAGAGGAGAAAACTTGAGGCAAGGAGAGGTTTAATAACCGTCAGACCAGCTGATTCCAAAGTCTGTGCTTTTAACCACCAAGTCACGCCACCTCCTCGTGTAGCTCTAGGGCCCTTATCAGAGTTGTAATGTTCCAGAAGGTCTGCCTGTGTATATATTGTTAGGAACAACAACATCAGCAAATCTATCGGCCCATGTAGATGAAAACTGTCGCTATGCTACTGAATTGATATAGGTAACAGAAGCTGCAAAGTAACAATGGACAGAGGCTGGGATGTGGAGTCAAAGTGATCGAAATCAAATGTCCCTAGGTTAGTTGATTAAGTATTATGAGTCCCTGTTTTCATACCTGTAAAATAGGGATCATAATACCAATCTCATGCAATTACTGGGGAGATTAAATAAGATAACTTACATAAAGTACCTACTAATGTGTCTTTCACATGGTAAGTGTTCAATAAGCTATAGCCTTTAGGATTTAAGGCTCTGGTTGTTTTGTTGTGTACAAGCGATTTTTTTTTTTTCTGTGAGAAACTCACAAGTATTGAAACAAATGTTAATTCTGGAAGAAATCTAATGAGCACAGAGTAATTCAAACTCTAGAAATTATAAAACTAACAATTCAATTCGATATTTCAGTAAGCTTTCTGGGCATGGCATAAATAAATTAAATGATTATGGGCTCAAGGGCCATACATTTTAACTACATAGAAGCAATAAATGAGGGTGTTTTAAAATAACCTACTCAGCCTTTTAAATAAAAATCAATCTTTTATCACTGGAAAATATCACTTTCTTATTTCATTTATTGCAAATGCCAAGAAGAGAGAAAAGCATTAGGGATTCTATCTTACCGATTCAATGTGCTCCTATAGTAATACAACTGTATCATTGGTAGTTTTCTTCTTTCCGGGCCCTTGGTGGGACTGTGTTTCTCTGATTCCTTAGACTAGGTGTGGGCACATGACTTGCTTTGGCAAGTGAAATGTGAGTAGAAGCGATATGTGTCTCTTCCAGGCAGAAGCATTAAATTACTAAGATGAGACTCTGCCGAATGCCATTCACCCTTCTTGGGGATCATGGAAGCTCATATTGAGTTAAAATCCCTATCAGTCTGAGTTTCTGAGTAACTGTGATAAGTAGAACCCTCCTGCCAATTCTCACTGGTCTTCTAGCACGAGAAAGAATAAAGTTTTGTTGTATTAAGCTACTAAAATGTAAGGGTTGTTTGTTAGCCATCGCTTCACCTAGCCTATCCTAACGGACAGGATAAGTTACAGAAAACGTGAGTTAATGCCGTAGAGTGACTCATCTCACTAATCTCACAGAATGGGGATTCATCAACTGAACTCCTGGATGTGAGAAAGAACCATATCATTGATATCACTGTAATCTTATTCTTCAGTAAGCAGTTGCCTTTGATCCTCACTAATTATTGTAATTTTAAAGGATTTATGTTTCTTTGATGCTAAAATAATATTAAAATCTATTTTTAAACATCTTTAAAACATCACTAGATTTTTTTATGGCTTGAAAATTTGCTGGATATATTTAGTAAATTTTCACTAGCAATGTTTTTTAGGCATTAAGATTTTTCTATTTTTGTTAAAACAGGTCTAAGTTGTCTGAATGGACTAAGAAACTTTATCCTTCTGACTCCCCAAGAAGAAATAGTTATGGTGGCCTCCCACTGCTTACCTACTTATCACAGCATCATAAAGAGTTAAAATTCTAAGACGTACAGGGGCCTACTGAAGAGATACACAGATATCAGAACTTGAAAAGCTATAATGATCACAGATTAGGTCCTGGCCTAAAGATTCAAAGCAATCTTTTATAAGAAAAGCTTGCCAGAGTGTTGTCATGACAGAGTAAGCCATATCCACTCTCACCCCCACATAACAGAAGCATCTCCTATTTCCTGCCCAACTCCCATGTTTGCTGGCTCACACACGCAGTTGGAACTCTGTAGGATAAGCCATGATTGACTTGCCACAAATTGCTGCAGAGTCTAGCATGAAAATCAAAAACTTTCACTGAGACTTTTAACATAGTTAGAATGGGTTATAAAATCCTGGTGCATGAACAGGCCTCACTTGCATTAGCTTCCTACAAAAGTTGCATGTAAATCTTAGATGGATAGAGAGGTAGAAAGACACATAGATATTCACATATAGTATCTTTGTATTTTATTTATATACATGTTAATGTTTATGTATTTCTTCCTAGAAAATTAAAGGAGTACTTATAGCAAAACCCTTTGCTCAGTTACTAATCATTTTTCAATATCCCTATATTGACGTCAGGATTTATACCATTTGCCCTATTTTATATATTTGCATGACAGTCTAGGGACCAATTGCTTTAACAAAAATATCCAGCTGTCTAAATGTCCTCAACAAGCAGTCACTTCAAGTGAAAACTCACAGGATCTTGAGACTGCTGTTTTTCATCATTTGATTTCTGCCTCTGAAGACAGTCAACAGACAAAGGGAACAACCCTCAGCTCCAAGTCAAAGGGCTCATCTAGACCCTGCAGTCACCTGGGCCTGTGCCCTTAGGCAAGTTCTTTAACCTCTCGGAAGATGTGGTTTGGGTGGGAAGGGGAACAATAATCCAAATAACCTGTAAAATTGCTTCCAGAAGCAAAGCCTCTTTAGGAATAAATGAGGGGTCTAACATCTCTCACTGCAGGGTAGCAAGAGGATGGGCTGGAAGGACAGGATGAGGCTGACTCAGAGCAAGCTGGAGGATTTCCAGAGAGAGGGGACAGAGAATGTATTGTTGTCGCTGTTATCAAGTATTCCTCTTCAAGCAGTTTTTACTAAACTGAAGTTTTCATATTCTCCTTCACCTAGAGTCCCTATCCCTTTATGAAGTCTTTATGAACAGACTCGATGTGTTTCCAGGGCTGACGTGAGGCATAGTTTCTGCCCTGGTCATCACATGAGAGTGATTCCAATAAAATAGGAATAAAACGATGGAGATAAAAGACAAGAAAGAAAATAGACTCACCAATAATATGTGTACGTGTGTCTTGTTTCCATGTTATCTACTACACGTTGGAAGCTGCAGTGGCAGAGTCTTTGTTCTATGGTATCTTTCCATCCTCATCGAGAATAAACAATAGAAGCAAACACTAAAGTCGGCAAGTTAAGAGCAGAGGTTGTTAAGATCAGCAATAAATCTGCAGCAGCTGATAGTGCATCCTGCGTCATCTTGATACATTTCTAACATCCTTATTGATAGAAAATAGGAAAACCCAAGCAGCTCAAACAAAACCAAACAAAGCAAAACAGGCCAGGGAACAGGAACTTGATGGAAGAATTATATCGTGGAAGTCTTGTGGCTTATGAGGGCCTATTGATCTAATCTGGTCTCATCTTTCACAACTTCCCATCATCTTCCATTTGAGGCACTCTGAATTTATCTTTTTTTCTCATCTTCCCATCTTTGCACATTCTGTTCTCTCAGTCTGAAATACTTATTTCTACCTCATCCTCTTCCTCATATCCTTGTTTTTCAAGTGTAAACTCAAAGATCATTCATATACCAGAGGTTGTTCAAGATACACTCCTAAAAAGCCTGTGAAGAAAGTTCCTTGAGAGAACCAAGAGAAAACGTGATACCATTTATGTGATAAGCCCTGAAAATAATTTTGATCAAAGCATTAAAAGTTGAGCTAGGTGACGTGGCGCATGCCTGTAATCCCAGCTACTCAGAAGGCTGAGGTGGGAGGATCATTTAAGCCCAGGAGTTTGAGACCACCCTGGGCAACACAGACTCCTATCTCTAAAAAATTTTTTTTAATTAGCCAGGCATGGTGGTATGGGCCTGTAGCCAGCTACTTGGGAGGCTGAGACAGAAAGATCGCTTGAACCCAGGAGTTCAAGATTACAGTAAGCAAGATCGCACAACTGCACTCCAGCATAGGTGACGGAAGGCCTCATCTCTTTAGAAAAAAAAAAAAGATAGACCACTCCTTACCAACTGCACTACTTACCTCCAGCCCTTCTATTTTGCACTATTGCAACAGCCTGCTAACTGGTCTCTCAGCTTCTGCCTTTAATTCACATCTCAAGGGTAAAGTCTATTTTCAAGACAGCCACCACTTGCTCCTTTTGAAATGTTAAGTCAGATCACTTCACTCTTCCACTAAAACTCTCCAATGAATTTAGTTTGAAATCCCCACCAAGCCATTTTACATTAATCACTAAATAATGCTACAAGAGTCAACTCCAGAGTGAACCAAGCATGTTATGAGAAAGCCATTATAGTCATGGTGATACAAGTAAATCCTTGCTGTTAATTGCAGTCAACAGGGGAGAAAACTGCCTAAACATAATGATTGGTTTCCAATGTATGGTTTCAAGTCAATGTATAGTTTCCATTCACAACTGAACCCTCATGTTAGTAAACTATGCATTTTGTTTGATCATGCCCCTATTCTATTCTTTATAACTTGGTACTGCAAACATTCCTCACTTTCCTCAAGCTTTCTACCCCATTTCTCATTTGCAGAGAAAAGAACTCATCAGTATCTTTCTTTTCTATTTTCGAACATATTGCAGTAAATAGCAAAAAGGGTCACAGCTGTTCACACCTCCCTGAATCCATGCTGTTTGCAATGTGAATTTCAAGCTCCTCCCATCAAGATGTGAAGCCTATTTCCCCACTCCATAATCTAGGTAATCTTGTATGACTTGTTTTGTCCAACAAAATGCCACAGAAGTGATGCTGTACAAGTTTTTATCCTGGGCCTCAGAAGAGTTGACCACATTTCTGCTCACTCTTGAAATCCTACCCAGTGGCTACATGTATAAGCCAGGGCTAACCTACAGGGTGATAGAATACCACGTGGAGCAGAAATGAGTCATCCCAGCCAAGGCCATCCTAGATCAGCTATCACCACCCACCCTGGGAGCAATGGAAGATATACAAGTGATCCCGGCTAAAACCAGAAGAACCACTCATCAGAGCCCAGCCCAAATTGCTGGTCCATTGAATCATGAAATAAATAAATAGTTGTTGTTTTAAGCCACTAAGTTTTGGGGTGGTTTGGTGCACAGCAAAAGCTAAATGGTAAACTTATCTAAATCTTCTCCTATGTTTATTACCTCAAGTTGAAGTGACTCAACTTATCCAGAACCTCTTTGCCTAAACATATTCTCTTCTTCTTAGGATGCATTCCCTAACCTGGTCCATCTAGGAAACTTATATTGAGACAGTTCAACAGCACATCAATAATCTCCCCTCCCACCACCTGCCACCTCACCCTCCTCTTTGAGCTCATAGCATATATACATACCTCCATCTTTGTATTTATTTTCATGTCCATCTACCACAGAAGGTTGAGATTATGTTTTATTCATGTCTCTAATTCAGTACTTAGCCTAACGTTTGTCATATAGGAGCAGCTCAATAATTTTGCTATAAATAAACATTAAATGCTTTGACATTTTTCAATTCTGTCTTCTTTTCTCTATGACTACTACCCCTGCCTTCATGACAGCCCCTATCATGAATGACCTGAATAATTTAAACGGAGGCCTTTCTTCTTCCCTAACTAGTCTCGTTGAATACTCCCATAGCACATTGTAAACACTTTCAACACACAATCATGTTTATTTATACAGGGTTCTTCCCATAAAACTTTTAGCTCTTTCAAGGCAGAAGTCATATATCCCTTATTTTTTTAATATAATCTCTAGCCTAATAACTTATTGATAATAGGTGGTTAATTTATGATGAAACTAATTTTAACATTTTTTAAACTATTTAATGAAAAAAATTAATTCTATAAATCAGACTTTCTAATAAGATGTTAATAGTCAATACAGTGCAGAGTACTGTCCAGACTCAGCCATGTGCGGAAGGAGAAGGAATCAACTCCTACTTTGCAGAGGTTTTTCGGAAGCAGACATTGCTGTCTGGTTTTGTCTCCCTCATAGCCCTCAGTGAAATCTCTTCTACCAATTAATCTACTTTGATGAAGTAGATGAAGCCTTCAAGAATGTGGAGACATTGGCATAGGAGAAATCACTCCTTTAACTCTCCCCAAGAGCTGTCAATTAGTGGATTATTTTCCACTAATGTTGATCTGCTCAAAGATTCTGCCTTTAATGTTCACTGGCATTATCAACAACTAGAATGAAGACACAGAAAGTAGTTTTATCAAATTCAGGGACAACCCAAAGCTGAAATGAAGACTACTACCTCAAATCCATTCATTCATTCAGCAAATAGTTATTGCATACTTACCTACTACGTACCAAAATACTGTTCTAAGCATTGGAATACAGCAGAAAACAAAAAACACCAGGTCTTTTCTTTCATTGAGATTTCATTCTAAAGGTAGAGGATAGACATTAAACAAAAATCTAATAAACATAATGAATAAGCAGAACTAGCACTTTGCCCTTCCACCATAGTGACCAAACACACCATATACCACAGTCAGAACTGGTGGGGGAGCAGGTTTTTTAAGAAGTACTTTTACATCATGAAGTAAACTTTAAAAACAGGAATTTCCCATCTAGAATTAGTCCTCAAAATAAATGAGACCTTGAGCCCTTTCTCAGAAATTGCTAAGTCATTAGTGAACATATTTGCCCCTGACTTTTGCAATGCCAGCATTGGCAGATATGTAATGACCCTACAGATGTAATAATTATGTGAGAAAACCACTGTCATTTCCCATCATGAACAGTTAACTAATGATAACCTTGAAGAGTTTCTTTCCATAAACGCTTGCCATGTCCTTCACCTGGAGAGCCAGTTCCGAAAGCTGGTCTTTCTTGCAAAACATTGCAAGTAAAAATCCTTTTGTTTTCTTATTGCTTTTATTTCTGAGTTTTTCTTTTACCCACTGGAGCTAAATAAGATATATTACTTGAGAGATATACCACTTCGACCTGTTTCACCCAAGTTTGTCTTTTTCAGCTTCTTGAATAAAAACCTATGGAGACATAACTTTAACTCTCTGTGACTCAGTTTCTATTTCTGTTTGTCTTTCAGTTTCTGGATTAAGACTGGTTCTTGGCCAGGTCTGGTTCTGTTTTACACATGACTACTGTTTTATTCCCTCTGTAAGTGGCAGTAATTCTCAGGAGACAGGTTTCAATTATATGCTCTGACCATCTGCTTTCTCTTGGATGGCAGACAACAGGGAGTCTGGTAGTCTCCTTATATTTTTTCTTTTTATTTGTCAGCTGTCTTTCTGATGTGTCCTGGCACTTGAACATTCATTTCTTTGTCACCAAGTCATGCAACTATAGCCATATCATTGTATGGTCTCAATCACAGTGTTGGGAACTCACTCAGGTCACAACCTCAATCACTGATTATACATTTTTATTTCCAACTATCAGTAAAATCATTGCGTTGTTTGAGCTCAAATCATGCAAAATAAAAAAGAGAAAAGTTCTGTGCCCCTGAAACAGAGAGCCACGCCTGGATCAAGGGACATCACAATGAGGACACCTTTGACATGCATTGTGTCCCTGCCCTTCTTGACCCAGAGCTACTGCAACTGACAAGTGAGATTTGCTGAAACCCAGTAAATTGGGCTTTGTATTTACCTTTGACCCATGACTGAGGCTGCTAGTTCTTCATGTGTCTGTGTCCTTTCCCCTCCTCTCAGGAGGAAATTATGTAACCTATATCAATGGAGGAGGAAATGCTCTAGGAGAATACTGGTAGAAGCAGAAAGGCCAGGTAGGGTTGTTAATAATGTCACTGCAGGCAGGAGATGACAGTGGCTTAGGCTATATGATAATAGCAAATGTGTGAGAAGTAACTGCATTGAATAGACTTTATGGCTGAGGTGACACAGAATGAGTATAAGGTGAGTGAAGAAGCAAGGAGCCAAGAATGACTCCAAGATTTTTGATGGATGACAGGATAGGATTTCAAAATTACTTTTACTGTTCAGGAAAATGAAACGTAGTAAGGACATGTAAAGGCAGCTCTTGGATCTAAAATTTCAACTGCAAAAATGCAAGATAAGGGAAAACTGGCCTAACAATAGTCTATAAGAAAATGAGCTAGGGGTCTTGCTGGACCTCAAGTTCAGTGTGACTCACATGACAATCAGAAGAGCCTACAATTTAAAATACACTAGAAGTAGAATGCCTGAGTTAAGGGAGGTGAATCTTTAGTATATTTCACATTAATCAGTTCATGTCTAAAATCTCTTCTATTGCTAAGATTCATAAATCTTTCAATCCATCACCTAAAATGAGCATCATGTACTTATACGGGTCTCAATGTGTGATGTGTGTATAGCGCATTTCTCTGTTTGGAAGGAATAACAGAGAAAGTTCACGTTTTAAAATATTAAATTACAACTTAGAATACCATCTACTTTGTGCTAAGTGCCTCATTAGCAAGCTTTGCATACACGATTACTGAGCTTTCTCAGTGATTCCTTCCTAAACAAAGGGTGAGCCCTCCATGCATCCACACTGAGCATCTTATTTGTCTTTGGAGATTCTTTTTTTGGATAGGCATGGGAGTCAGTAGAAGAGTGACATTATGCAACTTAAGTGTGTGTGTATTCATTGAGAAGCAATATAAGCATTGACAGCAATCAATCAAGTCAAAGACCTGAGTTCCGGGTGGGTCTCGGGCTTCAACTCTTCACATGACTTCAGGCTAGCGTCCTTTCCCTGCATTTCCATGTCCTAAGCTGTAATGCAGCAAATACTGGCTGTCTCCATGCCTTCCCAAAAGAGAAGCTCTCAAGACAAATGGGGTGTCCTAAATTCAACAGCCACCTATGGAACAGTTGTGGAGGACAGGACAGTACAATTAAGCCGTTAGGAGAAAACTGCTCTGAGCTCTCCAGAGAGAAAAAGAAAATGAGAAAGTGAAAAAGGACGCTGGGCAGAAACAAAAGTTCCTCCCTGAGAGCTACTAATAGTTTAAGAAGTGTTTCTCTCTAGAAGCATCCATCTAAGGTACCAGAGCTTTTAAACACACCAGCCAGTAATGGAGTGCAAGAGAGGTCACTGCCAAAGATGAATGCAGTATTCGTCAAACAGCAGAAATGGATGGTTAGTGTAACAAGAACAGATAGTTCTACCAGGGCAGTCTCTCCCCTGTCCTTCCCACCCAGGTTTATAATGCCATGTGTAACATCATGGGACAAAGATCAACAAAGGAAATGCCAACCACATGGTTCGCTCATGAAAACGGTTAGGGAAAAAGTCCTTTTGGCAGCTTCAGGTAACTTAGTGTTCATTCTGACACCCACTCCAGACCACTCCAGACAACATCTCACCACATAAAAAACACTTTCTTTTGTCTTTCTCTCCAGTCCGTGGGCATTTAATTCCCACATAAGAAAAAAAAGAGCCTTAACATATAAGAACCCAGAAAATCAAAACCACTATTCCTTTTAAGCAATTCCAAGCTAGATCTCCTAAAAACTATTTGGTCTGCTGGTTTTATACAGAAAAGTTTAGCTGACTGAAAACTATACTATTTTACAACTAAAAGGAACACAAGAATTCAGAAATCTGGCAGCACATAGAGTCTCTGCATTTCCATTTTAAAGCAACATTACTTTTCTTTAAGGTGGATATTTTATTTCTAAATGGCTGGACATGACCTTTACAAGTATGTAGTTTCTGTCTGCAGCTGAGAAAAAAAAAATGTCATTCCTGCTTCTCATTCTTTTTTTTCTATTTATCACTTTTTCTCTTTACATACTACATAATCAAGAGGGACATGTCCATTGCCCTTCTAGCTGATTTCTATTATTTCTCATTACAGCCTTTGTTCCATTTCCCTGCTTCCCACCAGGCATTAAATATTTGGACACTGAGTCTAAACTGTTCTATCCCTGCCTCTGTCGGGGTGACTATCATATAGCTGTGTAATCAATTAGCCTGGCATCTGGTCTCTGTTTCCAATGTCTTCTTCGAGGAAATTTAATTATGATTAATATCTTTTTATAACTTTGAAATTATAGAGGCACGATTCCTTACTCAGCCATGCTTGTTAAAAGTCATAAATCAATTTATTTTATTCCCTGTAGAAGTAAGGAGACCTTTCCAATTCTGACTGAATTCTAACAACATAAAAAGTCCAGCAGACATTAGAAGAATATACATTTTTTTTCCTTTCAATGGGAAACCCTTTCCATAATATCTTTGTGGTTGGGAGATTTGCAGAGCTTCCAAAGCAAGACTTACAAATACAATTTAAAGAAAGCGTTCTACAATTATGACAGGAAGAAAGATGCCTTCAGACAATAACAAAATTCAGATTCAAGTATGTTATACTCCATGCAAGAGATGTATTCCTGGAAAGCTGAAGTAATCAAACTTTTTTATAAATCAAATATTTCAAAATCAGAGAATTAGTTACTAATAGATATAATAGTTATTAATAGATATAATCCTGGTGGCAAATTCTTCTATGAGATGCAGGATCCATTTCTAATGAAATGGATCAATGTAATGGTTTTAAGTTGGTTTTGGTGCTCAACTTTCCAAAAGTAGGACACTAATATATGAATTTTGAAAGTATTTGGAATGTCTGTCCCACCTTTTCAGAAACTTCATGAACCAAAATTACCCATAAAATCCAATAACAAGTGTTGATTCTCACCATGCCACCTGCACAAGTGTCCCTGCAGCAGCAATGATAAGCTGATGAACCCAACACCAATTCCCCTACCTGACTTAAGAAAACTTTTCCAAAACTTAGAAATAAGGCAAAAAGATGACTCATGTTCTCATAATGTCATACTGCAGCATTGTCTAATGGGCCCACCCATGGATTATTTAATTCTCTAGGAGAATATATCTTTGTTTAATTTTATGATATTATTAATTGGGGACCATATTCTGTGACATGACATATTAATATATGCTTTTGTGCAGTAGACATGCCAATGATTTTGTCCATTGGAGAACATAACATCAAAGGTTATGGTTTTATTGTCCTACTGGACATTAACCAGTTTCATCTCTAACCTAGCAGACTTATTTCTGCAAGTTATTCCTCAAATTTTCCTTCTAACCATCTTTACCTATCCTGCTGGTTGCCCCATTAATAGATTAAATAAATGCTGACACACATTTACTCTTTATCTGTACGAGTCATGTTTTAATTTCTTTGAAAATTATGCTTGACACATCCCTCTACTTCCTTTCCTAGCCTCTTCTGTAGTTAGAGATAGCCATGTAACACAGTTCCAGGCAATCAGATACAAGTAGAAGTGTGATTAAAGTTTCTAGAAAAGTGTTTGCTCCTCTGATAAAGAAGACAGTTATATCTGGCAGTGACCCCTTTTCCCTCCTTTCTGCTCAATTACTGACAAGATTTCTGGAGTTGGAGCAGCCAGTCTTGCTCCTAAGAGGAAATGAGTACCAAAAAAAAAAGGCTAAAAGACCCTCAGATACATCAACCCTTACATCACCGAGCCCATGAGACAAGAGGAATAGCCATCAGCCTCTAAACTTCTTACAGGAGAAAAATAAACTCCTATTTGTTCAAGTCACTATAAACCAGGGTTTCTTCCTTGTCTTCAACCAGACACATTTTCAGCTGATAGTAATTCATTTTTTAAAAAACTTTTATTTTAGGTTCAGGGGTACATGTGCAGTTTGTTACATAGATAACCTTGTGTCATAGGAGTTTGTTATACAGATTATTTTGTCACCAGGTACTAAGCCTGGTACCCAATAGTTATTATTTCTGCTCCTCTCCCTCCTTCCACCCTCTACCCTCAAGTAGGCCCCAATGTCTGTTCCCCTCTTTGTGTCCATGTGTTCTTATCATTTACCTCCCACTTATAAGTGAGAACATGTGGTATTAGGTTTTCTGTTCCTACATTACTTTGCTAAGGATGATGGTCTCTGGCTCCATCCATGTTACCCCAAAAACGTGATCTCATTCTGTTTTAGCGCTGCATAGTATTCCATGATGCATATGTATCACATTTTCTTTATCTAATCTGCCATTGCTGGATATTTAGGTTGATTCCATGTCTTTGCTTTTACGAACAGTGCTGCTATAAACATACTCATGCATGTGTCTTTATGGTAGAATGATTTTTATTCATTTGGGTAAATAGCCAATAATGGGATTGCTGGGTCTAATCATGGTTCTGTTTTTAGCTCTTTGAGGAACCACCACACTGCTTTCCACAATGATTGAATCAATTTACACTCACACCAACAGTGTACAAACGTTCCCTTTACTCCACAACCTCACCAGTATGTTATTCCGCTGATAATAATTCTGTAGACTCCTCTATCTTCCTCATTTTGTAAGTTTCCCACTTTTCAACTGGAAAGGCAAGTTCTGCTCAGCCCGAAGCCCATACTGCAGAAAAGTACACTTTTTACAGAGATTGTGGAGGAGGCTTACTAATGCTTTACAACAGTTTCCAAAAATCAAACTGATATCTTCTTCATGTATAATGAAAATAAGTAATGAGCTCCCTCAAGAATTCAGCTTTCCCTCTAAGCACCAAAGTTAGTGAATTATGAACTAAGGAGACCACCTCCTTCTAAGGATGTTCCTTCCTAAAGGTATAAAGATCAGAGGAGCTCCCTGGTACAAGGATGGCAAATGGGAGTGCTTTACAGTAGCCCCGTGGTGCCTAGGGTGCAACCCTACTGCCCCTCCCACTCTCCAGAACAGACACCTGGAGCGTGGGAGGATCCTGGGACTGACACCTGGCCTTGCCTTTTCCCTAGTTCACATTACCAAAGAGTGGAGCTCCGGGGGAACATGAGTTGGCAAGCAAAAATAACTAGATCCTGAAGAGCACTAAGCACATAACTAGGCTCAGCTCAAACTGTTGGCCTCTGCTTTCTTTCTTCTGACAGATAATCAAGATTTTTTCCCCCATAATTGTTGGTTGTGTGCTCAAGACTTATTCCTGGCTTCTCATCAAAAAGAGAGTGGCAATTTCTTTTTGTGTATATCTTGTAAGTAAGAAACATTTGCTTTATATATTTCCAACAAAAAAAGTCTTACTTGGCCTACTATATGAGATCTGAGCTGGTCTACTCTCTGCCAGATGCCAAAAGAGAGAAAAGAGAAAGAGAGAAAGTGGGAGGAGGAAGAAAGGAGAGAAGGAGGGAAGGAGGGAGAAAGGAAGGAAGGACAAAGTGGATGAGTAAGAAGGGAAGGAAGGAAGGAGAAAGTAGGGGGAGGAAGAAAGGAGAGCAGGAGGGAAGAAAGAGAAAGGAAGGAAGGAAAAATCAGGGAAGGAGAGTAGGAGGGAAGGAGAGAGAAAGGAAGGAAAGAGAAAGGTTGGAAGGAGAAAGGAAGAGGAAAGGGGGAAAAAGGAAGGAAGACAAGCAGACTGGATCCCTAGGTAGAAACAAGAAAGAAGTGAAAACACACACACACAAACACACACTATTTGTTATATCTGTGATACTTTGAAACACTTTAAATATCTTATCTCATTAAACCTTCACAGTGTCCTATGTAAGGTAGGAGTTTATTATTGGTCCCATTTTACACGTGAAAGAATTGAGGTTCATATGGTAAAAAATAGCAAAACTAGAGTTTGAATTCAGGCCTGTTCTTCCCAATGCCTTGTCCTTCTATTACAGTATTATGTCTTATCTTCTGCCTCCATTCTTTGTTCCCATGACACTAGACAGACACACACACACACACAAACACACAGACACACACACCCCTATTTCCTCTTCCCTTTTAGTACTGTCAATCTCATTCTCCTTTTTTAAAAAGCCAACTCTTTTTCATGTAAAAGCCCATTATTCAGAGAAATAAAATGACCTATAAAAATTGCCTATTTCTGAAGTTTTCCCTGAAGATTTTGCAGGCCCTAAGTAACCCCCTCTGAGACAGCTCCTCTAGCACTGTCTTGTGATAGGACATAAGCCTATTATGTCCCTATTGGATGGATTTATAATATTCCTTTTGCCACTTAAAATGATAGTAGTCTTGTCTTCTTTTTTTTTGCATTGTTTTCTTTCTTTCTTTTCAAAGATTTTGTGATCACTGCCATTCTCTTACCCTTCTGATCCCCCACTACCTCCGCCCTTCTTTCCTTGATTTTCTCCTTCTTCCCAGCTCTTTCAAACCCGTGTGTAGAAAATCTGAGTGAAAAAGAATAGGTGGACGGGAGCACGTGGGAAAAGAAAATGACATGGAACATTAGAGAAACAATAATATAGTAATGTGATAATTCCCTAAGAAGAGCCTTCGGAGTATCTGCAAATTGAAAGCAAGTTCGCTTGAGGTTTTGTCAATTTCGCCTTTGAGGCTGGACAGCCTAAGCTGGCCACCATTTTAGAGCCTGTGGGAAATGAGGTGGCACAATGATCTCGTCTTCTTCGGTAAGGTTATCTCCCTTAGGATTGGGTCTCCTAAGGCACCTGGCCACTATTTAACTGTCTTCCAGTCTGGTAACAAAACCCCTGAATGGACCTAAACAGAATCTTTCCTCAATTGATCAAGCAGAAAAGCTGAAAAATAACCTTGCCACCAAAGCAACCATTCCTCTGCTCCAGAAAAAGCAAGACTGTAAAGGGACACATCTTTTCTGATGAGTTTATTTCTGTGACAGTCACTCCTCAGAATGGAAGAAGGTGCCCAAGGAGTGTCTGGTGCCGAGGAGATTTTGGATAAAGTGGCCCGGTTTTCTGCTCCTCCTAACACGGATCTTCAATTTAAGGGAGAGCGAAAATATCAGACATTTTCTCAAAAATCAAACCAGGACTTTAAAATGACCCTTTTTTTTTTTAAGTTTCTTCATTGTACTTTTCTGTTGATGAGTTTGTTTAATAGAGAACACTTACCATTTTTACCTAAATCAATAAACATTTTTCTTTTTTTTTGAGATGGAGTCTCGCTCTGTCACCCAGGCTGGAGTGCAGTGGCACAATCTCAGCTCACTGCAACCTCCGCCTCCTGGGTTCAAGTGATTCTCCTGCCTCAGCCTCCCCAGTAGCTGGAATTACAGGCGCACATCACCATGCTCGGCTAATTTTTGTATTTTTAGTAGAGATGGGGTTTCACCATGTTGGCCAAGCTGGTCTCAAACTCCTGAGCTCAGGTGATCTGCACAATTTGGCCTCCCACAGTGCTGGGATTACAGGCGTGATCCCAGGGATTACAGGCCACCACGCCTGGCCCAAAATGCTTATTCTAAAAGTGGCTACAAAACACACTCCAATGCTCAATGGAGGTGCTGTGTGGATTCTCTGCCATTTTGTAATGTCCATGCTGCTGATCCCTCCATTGAGTGGATAAGTGAAGTCAAGGCTGCTTGTGACGGCAACTGCAACCCTCACCCTCTCATGACTTCTTGTTGTTTTAGGAACCTGGGGACTTTGGGGAAAATGGAACATGTTTAAGCAAAAAGTAAAATCCTTTTTCAAGAATAATTATTTTGTCCAACTCTCATTTTGCACAAGTCTTTCTCAGAATTGACATTTCCCTGAGAGTGGCTAAGTCTTCAGCTCAATGTAAAGTGCAGCAAAGCCTTCAATTTTCTTTAAAGCAAAAAGGTTTCCAATATGTTTTACCATCCTGACAGCAGTGACAAGCAGGACTTCCACTCAGATGGATTACAGATGGGCTTTCTGAACCACATAAAGCTCCATGCAAATAAGGAAGGACTAACAACATTTTTTTTTAATGTCAGAAATACTCAAAGGGTTTTTTGGACAATTGTTTAAAAAAAAACCTCCCCCTTTTTTCATTACCTTTTTCATTTATTATCAGCAGTAGATTGATAGAGGGTGAATGGTTAAGGAGGGGCCAAGAAAACAAGAGGCTCTTTGGCCAAGTCACAGGCACCATGTTTACAGGTCAGCAAGCAAATGACTCAGACCTGCTGATGGTCTGAGGAATGCATAAACAGAGATTGGCAAACTTGTTCTGCAAAAGGCCAGATAAATAAATATTTTGGCCTTTTGGGGCGATGAGGTCTCTGTTGCAACTACTCAGTTCTGCTTTTGTAACATGAATGCAGCCATAACACTACTGTAAATGAGTGAGTATGGCAGTGTTCACACAAAATTTTTTTATAAAATAGGAAGGGGGCTGATTTGGCCCATAGACCAGATTTGCAGCCCCTTGGAAAATGATGTGAATGACACTGAAATCATAGTGCTCGGCAAGGAAAGGAATAGTCACAAAATATCATCCCTCAGAAGCTTTCAACTGGCTAATGAGCTGGAGCAGGTGTGGAGGCCTCTGTGATGCCAGGCATTAACCCTTTGAATACTGAATTGTGGGGGGTGGGAGCTTCCAGTGAAGGGGCTGGTGGGGCTTTCAGGAGCTTCAGGGCAGCAGCTAACTCCAACCAGTAGAAAAAGTTCACCAACATTTTAACAACTGATCAAGCCATGCTAGTGGGTGCCAGTGAATAACAGCCTGTCTACAGCCTGGATTCCTGAATTAAAGTAACATCCCAAGGAAAAGATTAAGAAAAAAATTAAAGTCTTTCATAGATGGGAGATTTTTTTTCTACCCTCCTCCCAAAAACAAAAAATAATTAATTCATTTACAAGCAAAAAAGATGAAAAAGCCATGAGAATACAACACAATTATTCAGCGCAATGGTCATTTTAAAGAAGGAAGAGAGTGGGCACAGTGAAATGCTTTTAATTGGGTCTAACTCGTTGGCTATATTGCTCAACAATTGGGCTGGCATTAAGGGCAGGGAGAAAACAATGGCTTGTGACCCTCTGGAGGGTGTTGATGCCACAGAAATAGTGTTCTGAGGAAAACTGCAACAGAGCAATAAATTGTTACTGGAGTATGCCACCCCAACCCAGGTGCTCAAGACCCTTCCCACCTACTACCACTCCCCCAACACACACAGACACAAGCACACGCACATACACCACTAACCTGCAACTTTCTCTCTCCCTAAGCCCTCAGCTAGCTACCATTAGAAAGTTATTAGCCAAACTAATTCAAGCTAAAGTGTCCATGAATAACGAGAGCTGCGTATCTTTTACTTATCCAAGATTTAAGAGTTTTGTGAAGGGGGCCCTGGAGTACACAATTCCTTTACCCAAATGAAAGATCCCATAATGGGGAAGAAGATAAACATTTTTAGATATTTAGTCAGGGAGCCCTCCTCTTCTGGAAACAGGCTACATTGACGGCTACCAATTCTTTCCTTGAAAAAAAAAACCCTAACTACAGCACATGATGAGAGAAAATTCGAATTTTTTTTTAATTGAAGGTCTTATCTTGATGCCCAGATTTTCAGATCATCAGGAACATTAGAACACACTGTACCCTGCATGCACTTCCCCATTCACTTCTCACTTTTTTAAAGGGACTGTATGTTCAGGTAACACAGGGCTTGCCATGTGATTACACTATGAACACGAAGACTTGCTAAGAACTGGATCATGCAGTTTGTGGGGGATACAAAGGGAAACCGGCCCTTGACCTATGGGGGCCGCCCCCAGGGATCTTTGGCCCTGTCAGTCCCTCTCCTGCCTCTGGTGCAGGGAGAATGTATCTTTGGAAGTTAGGCTGCCCTTTGAGGAGTTCTGTTTGGGCCAATGGGCAGCCAGGCCATTTCCTTTGCAACAATGGCCTTAAAAAAAGGAGGAGGGGAGAGCGGGGGGCGGGGGTTGCCAGGGCCAAGGCCAGAGCACATGGCCTCTAAGTCACTGAAGCAAGATTAAGGTAGGACCTGTGATGTGCAGTTCCCAGATCCCCAGACCCGAAGCTGTATCCTGTGCAACCCAACCTTACTCTTTAAACATACAAATTGCAACTCTTAAAAATGTTTGGCCTTCAGCTAACTACATTTAATCAGAAGAAGGCATTCTGAGCCCCTGGCTCTATGCACTTCAACAGCCGTGACCGTAGAGGCACCCAGAGAGGATGTGCTTCTATTTCCCAGTAAAGGCAATGAAAGCCTCAAAGTTTGGACTAATAAAATCTTCACTAAAAACTCTCTCAGACCTTACCTGAAGCACTGTGGAGTGGTTTTAAAGCACTGTGCAAAGACTTTTCACAGAACCATTTCATTTAGCTAAAGGGATGGAGGTGGGAAGAGAGGTGCTTTTCCATTTCCAACCACGGAACAGCAGTAAGGAAGCTTCTATCAGCAATGGGAATTTGATGACTGGCTTCTCCAGCAAAGCACTAAAAATGGGGTCAAGACTGAGCCCCTTGATAAAGTATGGTAATCACCACCATAAGCAAGATATCTTTTTCTAATTAAACTCTCCCTTCCCTCCCAGGAGAAGTCTTGGCCAGCCAAGAGCCCCAGGACCAAATGAGTCTCAGAACTGCAAGAGATAGAATCACAAAAGAAAAATAACCTGGTGAATGGGAGTTTGGGCTCATTGAAAGAAATCTCGTGTGAAATGACTCAAGTTGGAAGGCCTGAAATGAGGCTGCAGAGTCTGATGTGACCCAAGCACTCACACTCAAAGGCATCTCTGGAGTCCCCATGGCTGCCTTGCACAGCTGGGGCAGTCCCTGCCTCAGCTCTGTCACAGCATCTAAATTATGAGGCAGTGTACACAAAGCATTCAAAAGCACAAATGAACTGTTATTGCTGGAATTCAAGGCAGGGACCAAAAGAGATATGAGGTTTATGGGGAACATGGACAAGGAAGGGAATCCAGAGGCCTGTGCTGCAGACAGTGAATTTGCCCAGCCAAACCCTGGCCAGAACCTGGCCGAGCATCCCTGGGGTGGAGCCAAGGGGGCCTGTGGGACAGCTGTGATTTGTCTTTGATGCCCATCTATCTCTGTCAGCATTTACTGCACCCACTTCATGTACTAGGCCCTCACGGTCCTTATCCAGTTTCCTTTCCGAGCCTGCCTTCTTCCTAAGCAAGAACCAAAGCCCAGAAGATTCTCCCCTTCTCTGTCAAAACTTATCTCCTGAATTGTGTTTCTCCCAGGACCTTGTTCTCTGACAGCAAGTTTTTCAACTAACCTCTCGTAACAGGTGATAATCAAGATAACTTTCTGAAGTTAGAGATTTGCATATTAACAAAATCAATGACTTGACCAAAAACTGTGGCTTGGCTGGGGGCAGTGAGCCAAGAGCTCACTCCAGCTTGGGGGACAGAGCAAGACTCTGTCTCAAAAAATAAATAAATAAATAAATAAATAAAAACAAAAATAAAAAGCTGTGGCTCAACTGCTCAAAAAATTGCAAGGACCCACTTAAACTAAGAGGAGAGAAAACTGGCACAGTTGCCTACTGTGACCAAAACCCGTAGGTTAGGCATGAAGCTGGGTCACACTTTCGTCACCTGAACATTACTGAGTCCCATCTCTTCTTGATAACTAAAGAACAGCAAAACTTCATGGAATCTTGAAATTAAAGCTTCATAAGCTAGGTAGGGGTGGGGGTAGAGGCAATTCAGAAGTGATGACCAGGAAAGCTATGAAGCTATCCTATTCGCTCTAAGCCAACTCCTGTCTTCCAAGTCACATTTCTACTTGGAGAGCATGGAAACTAACCCCAGACTCAAATCTAGCTCAGGACTGGGGGAGACGGCAGGCAGGGCAAGGCATACATGGCCACTTCAAGCCTCCCAAGCCAGAAAGGAGTAGGAATTTGGCCAATGGCTTTCAGTGCTGTTTACATAATTTGAAACTCTTATTTATAATATATACACATCTATATATTTTTCTATTTTTTTCTTTTGGCTCTGGAAAAACGAGTGTCCTATGTCTTTTGGTGGTTAAATTGATGAGGAAATGAAATTTCTTGTAATACTTAGAAGTTACAGTATAAAGTTAAAAAGAGAAAAATCAGAAGACTCGTCTTTGATTCAATAAGATCTCACCTGGAACAGTGGTTGTATAAAGTACACTGAGGCATGTTTGCCAGCTAAGAGAAAGAAGCCAGAGAGGGGGAGGGAGGGAGGGATGGATGGACGGACAGATGGATGGAAGGTTAAATAACAATGAAGGTAAAAATAGACTCCACATCCTCAGTGGACTACATAAGATGTGAAGAGAGGATGAGAAGACAGAATAGAATATGTCCTCCTGCCAGCAAGGCAAATTTTTTTCTGGTTTATTTGTTTTGGTTTTTGGTTTTTGAGACAGGATTTCACTCTGTTGCCCAGGCTGGAATGCAGTGGCACCACGACAGGTCACTGCTGCCTGAACCTCCTGGGCTCAAGTGGTCCTCCCACCTCAGCCTTCTGAGTTTCTGGGACTACAGGCATGCGCCACTGCACCCAGCTAAATTTTTTTTTTAATTTTCCGTAAGGACAAAGTTTTGTCATGTTTCCCAGCATGGTCTCAAACTCCTGAGCTCAAGTGACCCACCTACCACAGCCTCCCAAAGTGCTGGGATTACAGGCATGAGCTACCATGACTGGCCTGCAAATTCGTTTTGAATATCAAAATTCAAGGATCCCGCAAAGTCTTTCTCACCCTAAATGAAATCCTACCGTAGCAACATTGCTAAAAAAAACTGAGAACTAGTTTGATTACCTTAGTATGTTTTCTTTATTCTCCTTTCACATCTTTAGACTACATAACAATTTTTCCATGACCATTAGTAAAAATCAAACAGTTTATTCCTTTTGACAGCAGAAGACAAAGCCTGAGGCACATGTAAGTAGCAGCAGAGAATGAGAGGGAAGAGCAGCCATGGGCGACGGATCAGTGGGAAAGAGAAGGAAAGTAGAAATAAACACCTCTCTCATCTGCCTAGACACACAACTCCATGGGGGAGCTGATCAGGACCCAGGTCTCCTAAACCTACGCAGCAATTTGCAATATACAATGCTAAATTATGCTGAAGTGTGTGCAGGTGAAAAGAAAGTTTCCCTGACTGCATTCCTACGTGTTCTCTCTCCCGCTGTTTCTGTACCCACTCTATCCAAATAGCATCAGTAGAATGTGGAAGCATAAAGTGGAAATGAGAAAAATTACTTTAAAGACTTATCTATAAGTACCGAGCTTAAAATGTGCAAAACAGAATTGAGCACTACCCACTTCCACCGCAGTGCTTGATAATTTCTTATGTTCTGGGTCTACCCTACAAAATATGGTGCCCCATTGAGTCCCGTATTCATAGGGGTTTCAAGATTGCTACTTGTAATGTCTGTTTTAGAGTATCTGAATAAATCATTTCTTCTCCATTTCTCATGCTTAGCAGGTTGAACATCTTACTACTAAATGAGAGAATCAGCTCAGTGACTATACTTTACCAGCAGAACCCAGACTTACTTTTAGTAGGGAAGCCTGAGTTTGCCTTACTAGAGTGCCACCTAGTGTCTACATATGGAACTGCACACAATTTTTTTTAACGTGTTAAGAACGCATGTCATTGTGTGGCACGGAAGAGCCTTCCTTTATGAAATGCTAAAGTACATATGTAGACATTTTTCCAAATCCAATTATAGTTCCATTGATTTATATTAGTATTTCAAATATGCATTCACATTGAAATGATCTCTGAGACATTATAAAGTTGGCACTTCAAAATTCAGCAAACCTTTTTAAATTACACATTTAACAGAAAAATTATTTCTAGCACGACTCAGCAAGTGCCACACAAATACACATGGGTGTCTCTGCCTCTAGTGGATCCTGGCAGGAACTGGCAGCAAATGTGACTATAAAAAACATGAAAGATTTAAAAAATACTCATTATCTCCAGAGGGGATTTAATTCTAACAGGAGGTTTTTTTTTCCTTTCTCAAATGGGCTGATGGGTAAAAATAGTACAAGACTGGAGATGTTGGAAAAAAGCACACTACATTTGTCTTTTGGCATCTGTGATGACTGAGTCCTTCCTCAGCCCTGCCACAGGGAGCACATTCACACGTGTGTCACACACATACCAGGGTTAAGTCAGAAAACCAAGTGTTACCTGGAGGAAGCCACAAGGGTATGAGACCAAGCCTTCACCTAGAAGACACTTGATAGTTCAGAAGTCAAGATCCTGCGAGGTGTCTCGGAGAGCTCAGCTGTGACCCTGCACTGTATGGAAGGGCTGGCAGTGGGGCCCAGGCAGGTGAAGAGAATTGTCCACTGTTGAGCATCATCAGCCTAAAACCCACATGCAATACTATTGCTGCAAAACCGCTGACTGTTGAAGCCACAAACCACAGAAACAGACTCCCTTTATGGTCCTCACTGTGTAACTGGTGACTTTTCAGAAGATGAAGATTAAACATATTTATCATAAACTCAAAGTATCAGAAGAAACACTAGGAGATTTTGTAACCTCTGCTACCATGACTTTTCTTTTTTTTTTTTTTGCAAGATTCGTGAATTGTTGTAAATAAGCTCACAGAGGCAAAGTCCTCCCCTTAAGTCTCCAGAAAGAGGCAGGCTGCTAATCCCCACGTCTGAGACATCTGTGTTTTTTATGATGATACAAAAATTAAAGATAAGGGAGAGACAGAAGGACAGAAAGAGACAGAGAGACAGATAATTGGAGCTAAGAGGAAATACTTTCAGGTTTTGCCCCCCAAAACTCCCAGTGAACATTTCCATTGCCAGCGGGTGAAATCTAAGGCCCTGGCTCCAGGATCCTGCTCTTTCCTTTGGTGACACTCAAGCACTGGTCAATCCACGGGAGCTTACAGCGGGAGGGGCGGCTGAAGGGAGGAGCATCCAGGTAGAGGGGAAGGAATGGAGGTGTGAACAGGAGGCAGAAGGGCACAAGCTATTTGCTATGTTTGGAGAGTGAGGTGCTTTTCTGCGGCTGAGAAAATAACTGGAAGCCAGAATCTGGAGGACTGGGTAGACCACGTTAAACAGCAAGCACTTGATTCTGCACGTGTTGGAGGCCAGTGCAGGGCTTCTAAGCAAGGCAGTGACATGATCACGTCACATTTTAGGAAGGGTATAAATCAGGCATGGCCATAGGCAGGAAGACCTGAGGGATCTCTTAGAGTCAGGGATAAGAGTCTAAACAACAAGGTGGACATGAACATTCAAAGAAAGAAGAATGAAGAGACTTTAGAAGGCAGGCTCCACGGGACCTGAGTGAAGGGGTTTGGGAGACTCACGGCTTTCTGCTGTGCAGTCAAGGATATCACAAACTATCAGAATAAAAGAAACAGTCCTAGGGCTGGGGGTTGGTGGATGAATGCGGTTCCATTTTGAACAGGAGGAGAAAATTCAGGAAATTCATTTTGATTGATCAAGCAAAATAATTTGAAACTGAACATTATAGAAGCAACAACAATTCTTATGATGTTGGAGTATAGGAAACAGGCCCAAGAAAGCACAGTATTTCCTGTTTTTCTTCTGATTCAATAAATAATAAGAATATTTTGTGTTAAGGTTTTTAATAACCTGTTGTTTTAATTAATCAAAAGGAGACAAGATAAATTTGAACTTAAAAGCATAAGAAAATCAGTTGTCTTTTTAGAAAAGGTGAGTCAGCATGCATAGGAAGAATCAATATCGTGAAAATGGCCATACTGCCCAAGGTAATTTATAGATTCAATGCCATCCCCATCAAGCTACCAATGACTTTCTTCACAGAATTGGAAAAAACTACCTTGAAGTACATATGGAACCAAAAAAGAGCCCACATTGCCAAGTCAATCCTAAGCCAAAACAACAAAGCTGGAGGCATCACACTACCTGACTTCTAACTATACTACAAGTCTACAGTAACCAAAACTGCATGATACTGGTACCAAAACAGAGATATAGACCAATGGAACAGAACAGAGCCATCAGAAATAATGCCACATATCTACAACTATCTGATCTTTGACAAACCTGACAAAAACAAGCAATGGGGAAATGATTCCCAATTTAATAAATGGTGCTGGGAAAACTGGCTAGCCATATGTAGAAAGCTGAAACTGGATCCCTTCTTTACACCATACACAAAAATTAATTCAAGATGGATTAAAGACTTACATGTTAGACCTAAAACCATAAAAACCCTAGAAGAAAACCTAGGCAATACCATTCAGGACGTAGGCATGGGCAAGGACTTCATGGCTAAAACACCAAAAGCAATGGCAACAAAAGCCAAAATTGAAAATGGGATCTAATTAAACTAAAGAGCTTCTGCACAGCAAAAGAAACTACCATCAGATTGAACAGGCAACCTACAGAATGGGAGAAAATTTTTGCAACCTACTCATCTGACAAAGGGCTAATATCCAGAATCTACAATGAACTCAAACAAATTTACAAGAAAAAAACAACCCCATCAAAAAGTGGGCAAAGGATATGAACAGACACTTCTCAAAACAGGACATTTATGCAGCCAACAGACACATGAAAAAATGCTAATCATCACTGGCCATCAGAGAAATGCAAATCAAAACCACAATGAGATACCATCTCACACCAGTTAGAATGGCCATCATTAAAAAGTCAGGAAACAACAGGTGCTGGAGAAGATGTGGAGAAATAGGAACAATTTTACACTGTTGGTGGGACTGTAAACTAGTTCAACCATTGTGGAATTTGGTGTGGTGATTCCTCAGGGATCTAGAACTAGAAATACCATTTGACCCAGCCATCCCATTACTGGGTATATACCCAAAGGATTATAAATCATGCTGCTATAAAGACACATGCACACGTATGTTTATTGCGGCACTATTCACAATAGCAAAGACTTGGAACTAAGCCAAATGTCCAACAATGATAGACTGGATTAAGAAAATGTGGCACATATACACCATGGAATACTATGCAGCCATAAAAAATGATGAGTTGGTGTCCTTTGTGGGGACATGGATGAAGCTGGAAACTATCATTCTCAGCAAACTACCACAAGGACAAAAAACCAAACACCGCATGTTCTCTCATAGGTGGGAATTGAACAATGAGAACACTTGGACACAGTATGGGGAACATCACACACCAGGGCCTTTCATGGGGTGTGGGGAGTGGGGAGTGATAGCATTAGGAGATATACTTAATGCTAAATGACGAGTTAATGGGTGCAGCACACCAACATGGCACATGTATACATAGGTAACAAACCTGCACATTGTGCACATGTACCCTAAAACTTAAAGTAAAATAATAATAAAATAAAAAAATGTTAAAGAACAGTCTTCGAACTGAAAGAAAAGGGCACTTATATGTAATACAAAAAACTGGAAGGTATAAATCCACAGGTAAAAATAAATATTCAGACAAATTCAGGATGTTCTAATATAGTAATAATTGAATGTAAACCACTTACATATTTTTAGTAAGAAGGTTAAAATACCAAACAAAAATAATAACAACTACAATAATTTGTTAAGGAATAAGTGATATAAAAGATGTAAATTAAGACATCAAAAATGCAAAATGTGGGGGAGTGATTGAGTTAAAGAGCAGAGTGATTGCTTTTCCCTATTTCTTATTATCAAAATTAAGTTGTTATCCATTCAAAATTACCTATTGAAACCATAAAATGTTCTTCGCATGCCTCATAGTAACCAAAAGGCAAAAATTTTTAATAGGTACACTAAAAATAAAAGAACAAGAAACAAAAAAAAAACACAGAAAAAAATCACTTAACTACAAAGGAAGACAATAAAGGAAGAAAAAGATACAAAAATTCTAAAAGACAATAAGAAAACCATGTATGGCAGTACAAGTCCTTATCTATCAATAATTACCTTGTATGTAGATAGATTAAATTATCCAGTAAGAAGACAGAGAATGGGTAAATGGATTAAAAACAAGACCGAACTATATTATTTCTACAAGAGACTCCCGTCACCTGTAAATACACACATAAATTGAAAGTGATCAGATGGAAAAATATATTTTATGACAATGGAAATCAAAAGAATGCAGGAGTAGGTATATTTATATCAAATAAAATAGACTTCAAGTAAAAAACTATAAACACAGACAAACAAGGCCATTCTGTAATAATAAAGGGGTCAGCACAACAAGAGAATAAAATAATTGTAAATATAGAATGCACTCAACATTGGAGAACCTAAATAAATACAGCAAACATTAATAGATCTAAAAGGAGAGACAAAAACCTGTGCAATAATAGTAAGAAACCTCGACATCCCATTTTCAGTAATGAACAGATCATTGAGAGAAAACGTTCAACAAGGAAACATTTAAACTGCACTTTACATCAAAAGAATTTAACAGTTATTTACATAACATTTCATCCAACAATTGAATAATTCACAGTCTTTTCCTCTGCATATGGAATATTGTCCATGATAGATATGATAGACCACAAAACAAGTCTTAGCTAATCAAAAAATCAAATGATATCACATGTTTTTCTGACAATAAGGAATAAAGCTAGAAACAAACAACAAGGGGAACTTCAGAAATTGTGCAAATACATACAAATTAAACGACATATCCCTAAACAACCAATGGGTCAATGAAAAAAAATTTAATTTTAAAAATGTCTTAAGACAAATAAAAATGAAATCAGAACATATGAAAACTTATGAAATACAGCAAAACAGTCCTTAGAGGGAAGTTTATAGCAATACATTTCTACATCAATAAAGAAGAAAGATAATGAATAAACCATCTAACGATGTATTTCAAGGAACTATAAAATCAAGAACAAACTAAGACCCAAATTAGCAAAAGAATATAAAGATCAGAGCACAAATATACAAAATGAAGACAAAAAATACAAACGATTAAATGAAAGAACGTTTTTTGAAAAGGTAAAATTGACAAATCCTTTGTCAGACTAAGAAAAAAGAGAAAATTTACATAAAATCAGAAATGAAAAATGGTATACTATGATGGACACTACAGAAATACAAGGAATCATGAGTAAGTACTACAAACAATTATACATCAATAAATTGAAAAACTTAGAAGAAATATGTATGCTCTGGACACATATAACCTATCAAATTTGAAGAAAGAAGAAAGAAAATGTGAACACACCAATGACAAATAATGAGACGGAAGGAGCGATTTAGTCTGTCAGTCAAGGAAAATCCAAAACTCTTCACACAGTAGCTCACACCTGTAATCTCACCTTTTAGGAGCCCAAGACAGGAGAATCACTAGAGGCCAGGAGTTCAAGATTAGCCTGGGCAACACAACGAGACTCCATCTCTAAAAATAAAAATAAAAATTCCCCAGGTATAGTGGTGTGTACTTGTACTCAGGATGCTGAGGCAGGAGGATCACTTAAGACCAGGAGTTTGAGGCTGCAGTCAGCTATGACTGTACCACTGTATGCCAGCCTCAGTGATAGAGTGAGACTCTGTCTCTAAAAAAAATAGAAGAAGAAAGAAAATTTCACGACTTGGTGGTTTTCACTGACAAATTCTACAAAACGTTTAAAAAACCTATACAGATTATTTACAAACGATTTCAAAAAAATGAAAAGGAGGGAACTCTTGCGAACTCATTCTATGAAGACAGCATTACCTGATTCCAAAATGAGACAAGAACAGCAAATAAAAGAAAACTCCAGGCCAATATCATTGATAAACATAGATGCAAACATTCAAAACCAGTAGTGCTGGCAATGATAATTCAAAAGCATATTAAAAACATTATTCACCATAATCAAGTGGTACTTACCCGGGGAGGTAAGGATGGTCTAACACATGTAAATCAATAAATGTGATACATCACATTAAACAATGAAGGATAAAAAACATATAATCATTTCAATAGATGCAGAAAAAGCATTTGACAAAATTAGACATCATTTTATGATCAAATCTTTTGACCAATTAGTTATAAAAGAACATAATAAAATAAAGACCATATGTGATAACCCATAGGCAACATTATACTGAATGGTGAAAAGTTGAAAGCTTTGCCTCTAAGATCTGGAACAAGACAAGGATGTTCACTTTAATCACTTTTTTCAATATACTACTAGAAATCCTAGTCAGAACAGTTAGGTAAGAGAAAGAAATAAAAGGCATCCAAATTGGAAAAAAAAAAGGCTAATTGTCCCTCTTTGCAGATGACATGATCATATGTGTAAAAAACCCTAAATACACCACTGAGAATCAGAAATAGTAAATGAATACAAGGTTTCAAGATACAAAAGCAACATAAAAAATCAGTAACATCTCTATACACCAATAGCAGACTATCTCAAAAAGGAATCAAGAAAGTAATCCCATTTATAATAGCTATTAAAAAAACAAAATATCTACAAGTAAATTAAGCCATGGAAAGATGAAAATTATTAAACATTGATAAAAGCAATTGAAAAAAAGTTAAAATAAATAGAAAGATATCCCATATTCATGGACTAGAAAAATTAATATTGTTGAAATGACCATACTACTCAAATCAATCTATAGATCCAATATAATCTCTGTCAAATTTCTAATTTCATTCCTCACAGATATTTAAAAAGATCTTAAAATCCATGTGAAACTACAAAACACCCCAAATAGCCAAATAAATCTTAAGGAAAAAGAGCAATGCTAGAGGTATTACACTATCTAATTTCAAAATATATTACAAAGCTATCCTAACTAAAACAGCATGGTATTGGCATAAAAACAGGCACATAGACCAGTGGAACAAAAATAGAGAGCCCAGGCATAAATCCACACATTTACCTACGACTTATTTTTGACAAACATGCAAACATTCAATGGGGAAAAGACAGTCTTTTCAACAAATGGTGCTGGGAAAAGTGGATATCCACATACAAAAGAATGAAAGTAGACCCCTGTCTCTCATCATATACAAAAATCAACTCAAAATAAATTAAATATTTAAATGTAAGACCTCAAACTATGAAACTAGTAGAAGAAAACATAGGTGAAATATTATACGTCATTAGTTTGGGCAAGGACTTTATAGAAAAGACATTGAAAGACATGCACAACAAAAGCAAAAATAAACAAATGGGATTACACCAAATAAAAACTTCTGCACTGCATAGGAAACAATCACTAGAGTGAACAGACAACCTAGAAAATGGGAGAAAATATCTGCAAATTATTCACTTGATAAGGGGTTAATATCCCAAATTTATAGAAAACTCAAACAAGTCAACAGCAAAAATACAAATAATTAGATTAGAAAATAGTCAAGAGAGCTGAATAGACATTTCTCCAAATAAGACATAAAAATCACCAACAGGTATATGAAAAAAATGCTCACCATCACTAATCATCAGAGAAATGCAAGTCAAACCTGTCAGGCCTCTGGGCCCAAGCTAAGCCATCATATTCCCTGTGACCTGCACGTACACATCCAGATGGCTGGTTCCTGCCTTAACTGATGACATTTCACCACAAAAGAAGTGAAAATGGCCTGTTCCTACCTTAACTGATGACATTATCTTGTGAAATTCCTTCTCCTGGCTCAAAAGCTCCCCTACTGAGCACCTTGTGACCCCCCCTCCTGCCCACCAGAGAACAACTCCCCTTTTTCCTTTACCTACCCAAATCCTATAAAATGGCCCCACCCCTATATTCCTTCACTGACTCTCTTTTCAGACTCAGCCCACCTGCACCCAGGTGAAATAAACAGCTTTATTGCTCACACAAAGCCTGTTTGGTGGTCTCTTCACACGGATGCGAGTGAAATTTGCTGCCATGACTCGGATCGCCGGACATCCCTTAGGAGATCAATCCCCTGTCCTCCTGCTCTTTGCTCCATGAGAAAGATCCACCTATAACCTCAGGTCCTCAGACCAAACGGCCCAAGAAACATCTCACCAATTTCAAATCCAGTAAGTGGCCACTTTTTACTCTCTTCTCCAACCTCCCTCACTATCCCTCAACCTCTTTCTCCTTTCAATCTTGGCTCCACACTTCAATCTCTCTCTTCTGTTAATTTCAATTCATTTCATTTCCTGGTAGAGACAAAGGAGACACGTTTTATCCATGGACCCAAAACTCTGGTGCCGATCACAGACTAGGGAAGGCAGCCTTCCCTTGGTGTTTAATCATTGCAGGGACACCTCTCTGATTATTCACCCAGGTTTCAGGGGTGTCAGACCACACAGGGATGCCTGCCTTGGTCCTTCACCCTTAGCGGCAAGTCCCGCTTTTCTGGGGGAGGTGCAAGAACCCCAACCCCTTCTCTCCGTGTCTCTACCCCTTCTCCACTTTTCTGGGGGAGAGGCAAGAACCCCTCAACCCCTTCTCTTTCACCCTTAGTGGCAAGTCCTGCCTTTCTGGAGGAGAGGCAGGAACCCCAACCTCTTATCTCTGCACCCCGATCCCTTATTTCCACACCCCAACCTCTTATCTCTGTGCCCCAGCCCTTATTTCCATGCCCCAACCCTTCTCTGCTTTTCTGGAGGGCAAGAACCCCCCACCCCTTCTCCGTGTCCTCTACTCTCTTTTCTCTAGGCTTGCCTCCTTCACTATGGGCAAGCTTCCACCTTCCATTCCTCCTTCTTCTCCCTTAGCCTGTGTTCTTAAGAATTTAAAACCTCTTCAACTCTCACCTGACCTAAAATCTAAGCATCTGCATCTTATTTTCTTCTGCAATGCCGCTTGACCCCAATACAAACTCAACAGTAGTTCCAAATAGCTGGAAAACAGCACTTTCAATTTTTCCATCCTACAAGATCTAAAGAATTCTTGTCGTAAAATAGGCAAACGGTCTGGGTGCCTGATGTCCAGGCATTCTTTACACATCAGTCCCTTCTAGTCTCTGTTCCCAATGCAACTCATCCCAAATCTTCCTTCTTTCCCTCCCACCTGTCCCCTCAGTCCCAACCCCAAGCGTTGCTGAGTCTTTCTAATCTTCTTTTCTACAGACCCATCTGACCTCTCCCCTCCTGCCAGGCTGAGCTAGGTCCCAATTCTTCCTCAGCCTCTGCTCCTCCACCCTATAATCCTTTTATCACCTCCCCTCCTCACACCTGGTCTGGCTTTCAGTTTCGTTCTGTGACTAGCCCTCCCCCACCTGCCCAGCAATTTACTCTTAAAAAGGTGGCTGGAGCTAAAGGCATAGTCAA